>NC_068359.1:120942548-121077548 GCF_020536995.1 Dreissena polymorpha | reverse complement strand
GAACATATTCTGATTAGCGCGACCTTTGTTTCTTGTACAGGAAGTATTAAATTACATCGATTCCAGCGATGTAGCTAGTTAACCTCATGGCAAATTCAATTAGTTTGTAATACAGGATTTACGTTGAAAAAAATCAAAATAATATAGGAATTCGCTTCTACTTGTTCAATGCAAAACTAGTTCTACATTGTTGATATGCGAATAGGATGTACAAGCTATTGCCGTACTGTCTGTGTATGTGTGTATCAAAATGCAAGACATACCGTGTTATTTTGAGGATTATGACTTCAGAACTGAAATTTATTTACGTCTTTAACAACGGTCGGTGAAACTGTGCATATATTCTTAAATTTAAAAAGGTTTTCTGAAGAAGTGAAGAAGTGTGTTTAAGGATAGCAGCTTTATGAAAATAATATATCCACAGTATCAATTCAGACGATAAAGAAAAATAACTTAAACTAGAATTTTACCATTAATATATAATGCGTTAACATGTACGCATGCCTTGTAATATAATATAAACGTATTTCAATATTTGGTATTGACATCAATGTATTGCTTAATATGAAAGTGAAAACTTGAAACATTAAAAAACGTACGCTAAGTGTGTGCTTACGATACCAATGACAGAATCATTAATAATTTATGATTATACAGTCTACTCTTATTATCCCGACATCGCATATCTCGATTTCCTCGATGTGTCGAAGTAAGCTCAATGTTTTTCTTCTTTATCTAAATTAATAAACATCGCACATCTCGATTTTCGTGATCTCGAATAATTCGATATCTCGATATAAAACGTGTCCCGATTTTACATGTATTTACTGTGGTTTATGTCGAAGTGCGAATCACTGTCCCAGTGTCGGCAAAGGTGAGAATTTTTCCTTGATACTTCACTGTCCCGATTCGCCCGGCTGCTCCAGAAGCGGTAGATAATTGATCCGTTAATTGCATCAATTATTACACGTGTTTTAATATCGTTAGCCATTAACACTTGAGTAAGGCCTGTTCACTTTAACTGCAATTAACTGCAATATAACACAGCCTGCCGAAAGACTAATTGGAAATTAGCGTTAAAAATACGCCTTTACTAAACATTTTATTCAATTGTGCATACATTAACATACAATTCAATCTTTCATCTTTATTGTTTTACCCAAATCATTTTTTGTCGGTCAAGAAAACGCGTCAAGAATGTCCAAAATGGCGGCAATGTCAAATATGCTATGTTCGAGACGCGATAAAAGGCCTCGCTTTCCTCAGAATCTAACACAAATAAAGCAATCATCGGTTTCATTCATTGGGTATATACTTATTAAATTACCAATTATATATTTTATTGTTAAAAAACATAAAAGTGTATGTTATTTCGCATTAATTAACTGATTAAGATTAGCTCTACTGGCGAAAAAGAAGTGAACTCTATAAATTCTTACGTTATTCATATTTGTGTTAGACCAACCGCCTATTTGTCATAATGTTTGCATAAATTAAAAACCAATCGTTAGGATAAATACAGTAATTTTTGTTTGGAATTCAATTCAAAGCTTTAGTACGTTGATGTCAACTTAAGTATTATAATATCTATTTATATACAACGACTGTATCGACTTGATGTAATATATACGCCTCAAGATATGTATGTTCAATATATCATACGTTTTCCACGGTTCATTTAGGGATATTGCTATGTGCAACACCAGTCAACATATTGAGATATTTAAAAAATTACGCCCAAACAAAGACGATTTTCGAACAAAAACTATTTGTCTTGACTACG
Source organism: Dreissena polymorpha (assembly GCF_020536995.1). Classification (NCBI taxonomy): domain Eukaryota; kingdom Metazoa; phylum Mollusca; class Bivalvia; order Myida; family Dreissenidae; genus Dreissena; species Dreissena polymorpha. The sequence continues at coordinate 121,075,765 of NC_068359.1, read as the reverse complement.
TTTAATAAAATAAATCAATAATGTTTCGTGTTTATAGCAGACATTTTATCAAATGCGAAAGACTCTTGAGACATTATCTGAAATGATATGTATATTACATCTATCTTTGACCTTCGTTCCTTCTTTGATTACATGAAAATGGTCAGAGATGAAACGAAAACCATAGGCAGGAACCCATTTAGTGTTTCTAACCGATGTTACCAACACTACTCTACAGGAACATATTATATATTATACTGTAAACCATGCATTTACTTCAACAAACGCTTTCACTGTGCACGGTGTACTTAGTGTTTTTGAATGCAGTTCAAAGTAAAATATAATTTAAAACAAAAGCAGAAAGCTCCGAAAGTCAATATTTATTTATTTGTTAAATCTTAATTCAGATCGGCAATTTGACAAACACTTAAAAACACCAATATCATAAATCGCTTAATTATACGCTCGTCATTAATTGCGGTTGTAATACTGCTTTACTAATTGATGAATGCAATTTAAAGGGGCCTTTTCACGTTTCGGTAAATTGACAAAATAAAAAAAGATGTTTCAGAATCGCAAATTTTTGTTATAGTTATGCAATTTGTGAGGCAACAGTAATACTGAACATTTCCCATGCTCTAAAATAGCAATTTTAGGCATCTTTTGACGATTTAAAAACCTGGAAAATATAAAGCGTTGCAACGCAAAACGAATGAATAATTTGGAGATCTCTATTGTTGTTGTTAAATTTTGTGAAACTACGAGGATTGCTTATATAAAGCATAAAATACATCTGTCATAGTATCTGAAAGGATGGCCGAGTGGTCTAAGTGGTAGATTTTTTACTACAGGACTCCAGGGGTCAGTGGTTCGTGCTCTGCTGAGGGTTTCCTTTTTTTCAATATTATTCTGGATTTTGTACTGGAGCTTTTTAGATTCAATGTTTACATTTATCAATATAAATTATTTTATGACAAACTTCATAACATTCCAAAATCTGTGAAAAGAAGCCCCTTTAAACATAGATTTTCTTTAAATTCGTTCTTTGCTCTCTGTCAAGAAATATCTAAACATGTAAATATACTTCACAAAATTTGCTAAGGATTTTATGTTCACCTAATTTTCAATTTAATTTAATTTAATTTGTTATTTTGCAGGTTTTGATATGAGAATGTGTGTTTTTGATTTTATTTGTATGTATTGATTTATAATTGATGCGTGACGTTGGCTGAATCTAGCTAGGGGTGAACCTCAAATTACACATACTATAAAAGGAAAATTTGGAGTAGCATACATACATACACAGCCCATGGGAACATTATTCAATTGTGTGTCTTACCGAGTGTAAGGCCTTTTGAAATAACGCAAATTGTATTTATGCTCGATTTTTTTAAATCAGTTTTTCATGGACAACTCGTCTAATATAATGATTTACGATTGTACCATATATTGTTTTTGTGAAGCTATTTATGTTTTGAAACCAACCAAACTTATTTTATTCAAGTTTAAAGAAGAACAAGTTGAGGATCGGTAAGATGTTGAATTAGTTTTACTATTTAACACTTGATTTCCTTTTAATTGGTTAATACGATATCCAAATAACGTATTCAATGACGGTTATAATATGGTTGTTATCGCAATACAATGGGACTATAACGATGGCGTTCCGAAGCATACCAAAGTCATTTACTGCTCTTACTTGATTTACCATTGACGTCTTTGATTTGTGGGTTTTCAGGTATGCGTCTGGACAGTCAAACAAAACGCCCAACATGCTATCAAGTTATTACTATTTGTGATTGTTATTTAAAGGGACTGTCAACCACGACGACGAAGAAAAATAAAAGTTGTAAAATACCTTATTTTTTACAATTATTAGTTTATATTGATTAAAATATCACGACTGGTTTATTACATTACTTATAAAAAGTTGTTAAGTTTCATATGTTCAGTATATTCGGTAATAAATATACTGGGTATGTCTACCAGGTTACTACCAGTTAACTATAAATAACGCCAGTAGATTCATCATCATCGTCCCGTTGTAAACCCAGGAATGCAAATTGTGCATGCGTAGTAAAATTTATATATTTTATAAATAAAATGATCAATTTACTTGCGTTACTTATAGTGTGTATATCGTTATGTCACCTATTTTCGCGATGTACTTTCGATTTCACATCGCAAAATTATAATACCGAATATACTGATAATATGAACTTTTTCAAGTAATGTAATATACCAATCGTGATATTTTAATCAATATAAACTAATAATTGTAAAAAAATACGGTATTTTATAACTTTTCTTTTTTTGTCATTCGTGGTTGACAGTCCCTTTAAACGGTTATGATAATTTACAACGTAATGCATTTTTTCGTTCGGTCAGCTTTGAATTTCATTTACCTCGCCTCTTCCACGTTTTGATAGAAAAGAAAACAACAAAAAGTTATGTCAATGTTTATCGACAGTTCATAGTTCATTTTCAGTATAATTTTTAGCCAACCAATATGTTTTTAGAAGCGTTCCGTACAATGACCTACGTTAATTTTCTATTGGTCATTTATTGTAATTGTATTGATTGTGTTTAAAATGAACTAACTGATACTTATGTCACAACGAGGTCTGAGAAATTCGATTGCATTGTTTGAAACATTGCTTCAAATGAACATAACATCATTGATTAAGTAAATATATTTGTAGGCAATTATTATTGTACGAGCCTAGTTTAATTTGCAAAGACTTGGGAACCACATTCTACAAATGATATCTCCAACGAACTTTAAAAAAACACCAATGTATTACTATGAAAGAATACCATACACAACTAAACCACCAATATTCTAAAAATCATTTGTTAACGTAATCAATAATACATGTGCATTTTCCAAAACGTTTGCAATTTATAATTAAAACGTCCTCTCTTCTTTGAAATGCAGTACGAACTAAACAGAATAAACGCCTTAGGTTTAAAGCCTTTTAAATGTATTTCGACTCAAACAAAGAAAGCATGTGTAAAATCCATAAAATAGCAGCGCTGTTAATAGAACAATATGTTGCAAACAAGCCACGTCATTCAAAATTTGATTTATGGTAGAATAATTTTTAATAAACTGTAACTCAAATCTATATGTTTGAATTAAAAATGAAACAACATAATTGAAAGTTGCATTATTAAAATTAGTATTTCTGTGTCATTTTGGATCTGAAAAAAACAGTCGAAATAAAAAAATGAATATCTGATCGAACATAAAAAAATCAAGACTTACTTTCCCCGTATATGTTTTATATTGTAGCCATATAAAAGTCGACATCCACTATGCATATATATTAATAATTTAATGTGGCTGCAAAGTGTAGCCTTATCCAGAATGTTTCCGTGTAACGTCTGCCAATTTTTCATAAGTGTTTTCATATCAACGACATTACATCACATTATACAGCACACTCATGTTTGCAGTTATAGGTGCCTTTAATAAAGGCCTTTGAAAGCCTGTGTTGATTACAGTACCTTGCATGTTTAGCAACGAGGAGTGTTGCAGTGGTGCTTGGAACTGACTCACCTGGTACATTTTTCACAGGTTCGGGTGTGGTCTGTGGCTTTGATGTTGTATATTTTCATTAAAGTGACGCATAGTACATACATATATCATTGATTTTAACAGCAATAATACGATTAAAAGTATTATTAACAAATATATGTACAAATCAATGTACTACCCAGCCATATGAATGAGTCACTGAGTGGACATGTTAGCGGTGTAATCATAAAATCATATCAAAGTAGTGCAGGAAAGATCATGATAATAAAAAGAGTTAGTATGAACATGGATAGTTTAGATCAACAACTTCTGTCAATTATTATTAACAAGTGGACTTACAATGATAGTATTGCAAGTTCATGTAGAAATAACTAATATTATTTACAAAGGTAATATAATTTACATAATGATTTGTTTTAATTTATGTCGGATACATATAATGCTTCCGATCGTTTCATATGGCAATCTTGAATGAACAATGCAATTTTATAAATAAGTTTCTTATCAGTCACCATACATGCTAGCTTCTCGTTATACGGGATGTTTGTTATGTTTGGTTTCATATTTGATACACAGTTATAAAACGATAATCTTAAACAAAGGTAGAATGGACATTCAAATAAGAAATGGTATTCTGTTTCGACCTAATTGGGTTTTGTACACATAAGTCATGGTCTTTCTTCGATATTTAAGTTTCTAAACCGCCCGGTTTCAATCCGAAGCGACAAGGTATCTGTTCTTATTTGAGCTATGTAAGATCTCAATTGCTTTGGTAGTTGCATAGACACATGCTTATATGTATACCATGTGCCGAAAAAGGATGGGCGTGTTTCTTTGGGCATATTAGTTTGTCTGGTATAATACATCTGTTGCGATATGCGAGAAGGCTAGGCATGATAAAGAACTTTAATTGACACATGATATGAAAAACGTAAAGCACAGTCTAATTTTGAACGGCACTTCCCGCACATACATTAAACCCGCTTTTTACAAAGCACGGCAAATAGTAATGTATTTACATTGTCGATTAGCCAATAAACAATAATCGGAGTTTTATATGTATAAAAAAAATTGTCCAAAAAATTATTGTGATGAATGACGCCACATTCTGGTGAATGACGACACAGTGTGGTGAATGACGACACATTGCACCTTTTGGCAGATGTTGATTCTTATATGAGATAACGACAATTTTAATACACATTAGATGTGCATTCAAATATCGTATTATGGGGATATTAAAGTTAATATCATACTAAGATGTCATGGCATTACCATCGGAAGACGAACGGAAATTACGAGACGAAATATTTAAAAAGACTAGACATAATACCAGAAATTATAAAGAATAGTAACTTCATTTGACATTCACTGTCATGTGTAGACACACTTATTAAACGTATGCACAACAGTTTACGTCTCCGTCGTGTATAGAGAATCTATGCTATTCTTAACAACAGTACCAACAGATATGTGGAACTAACCTTTTCATCTTTTCAGGAAGTTAAGAAATAGAATAAATCAACTGAAGTTTTTTACTAAATAATGGTTATTGCGATTGCACTAAACGATACCCACAATCTATTTATGTATTTTGCTAAGTTTGTTGGAATTAATTTGTTTCCGCTAGGCTGTTGATAATGATTTACTGAACTGCATAACATACAATTAAATTCAATTTGTTTATTTTTGGTTTCCTTTTTATGCTTCTACTGGGTGTCTTTACTTTTGAAGCCCACATGAAACTTTTGAAAACGTCAATGCGCATTGAAATTGTAATCGTTTGTAATTGGACGCGTAACATTGATTTTTCATAGCAAAATTTATTGTTTATTGCAAAGAAGAAACAAACTTGTTTATCTTCTTTGCGGACAGCGGAGATATTAAATCAAATGTACGTTCTTTCCAGAGAGTTATTTTGAGAAAGTCTAAGGATATTCACAATCTTAATATTATGGCTTGACTTTCGGTCTAGCTTGTTTATGCTGTTGTGTTATTTCAATAAAAATAAAGTGATTTAAATATTTTCATTATGTACGCATCATTTTATTATAGATACCAACATTTTATAAGGCTGGGAACGCGAATTATATATTTAATATTATTAATTGCGACGTCGATTATTAGAATATTTGTTAAAGTGTTACTCTGATTTTTGCAACTTTAGTATAAGGCTTTCCAATATTGAAGTTATGATTTGATATGAATGTGTCCTTCATCGAAACCTAAATTTAGATTTTCGTTTGGAACTTTGTAAATGCCAGTCCTAAATTTCTTCGACATATCCCCTAATCTTATAATAGATTTCCGATCTTTACGACATAACAACATAAACGTGCATTTGATTAAACTTGGGGATTCTTCTTCATGATTGTATAATGTTAAAGTTTATGAAAATGTTTTGATTTTGAGTATAATTTGTTATAGGTAAGTAGTGTGATTGATGTACCTTTAACCGGTTTTTGCTTGTAATTATGTGCTTCTCATTTACCTTACAAGGCGTTGACCAAAATTGATATCGCATTATGTCAGGCTTTCGACATCCTAACATAGTGTCTATAATGGTGAAGCGCATTGTGTTCAAGCATTAACAACTGTAATTCAGATAACCTACAATAACCAAGCATATGATTTTCATTTTTTAAAATATGCTCTTAAAGGATATTTGTAAAGACGATTAGAGTAAATCACATTAAAAGTGTAAAGTAAGAGCAATCAGTATGGAAAAAATCTTGTATAATACGGTTTTAAAGACGTTATTATTATGTAAGTAGCTAATCCATGATTACAAATATTAGGCCATTACCGAACAAAATAAATATGTAAACCTATGTTGAAAACACAGAACGGCTTTAAGAGATGAACGTGATTTCGCTTTAAATCGCTGCATTATGAACACAATAGTTTGAGCGTTAGTGTATTTTAGATTGAGCGTTAAGCCACGTGTTGTAACTAAGATAAAACTAAAAATAATTCAAATGATTTAAAAAAAATATTGCTTTGTAGAATCTCATTATTGTGAGGGAGCGCAGAAAAAAGGACTTTGATCTTTGAAACTCATGTATCTTATTATCAAGAAATGACAAATGGACTTAATACAACATCTGAAGTATCGATTTTCAAACTGACAATTAATTTTCTAATTGTAAACAGTATCGTCGACATCATCAATTAGTACCAAAGCAAATAATTTAATCATACGAAACACATTAAAAACGTTTCAGATTTATGTTTCTAATAGCATGTTTACCCATATACTAGGCCGAGAACATTCTACGATAATTATACATTTTGTATATCAATGCTGCCCCAAAAATGCATGTCGTTCGATACTTTAACGTCAAGCAATCTTATATATGAACTATTTAACAATTATCTATATTTACTTATAATGCCAAATTGTACAACATTTCCGTTAAGAATTGTCCGCCAAAATCCTGTGTTTGTTGGGGAAACGTTAAATCTAATATGACATCAATTTATATAATTTATGGTATCTCATTGGAAATCTAAATATTGTATTGTTTGGCATATAGGACACACATTTATAACAACCATTTATAATGCTGCATCTTTCGATGTATGTATTATGTACTTTATTTAGAATAAAGTAACTATATATTATTCTAACACGATATGGTTCAATAAGTTCGGTTCATAGTAATCCTTTTAAGTCCACCATAATAATATTGTCTTAATAAATATTTCGACTTCAAAACAAAAAATGTATCGTTTTAACTGCCTTTCTATATAGAAATTATGATTATTATGGATCTTTTGGGACGATGAAAGAAGTCATTCCTTCGTTAATAGTGACTAATATGATTTCATTGCGGGTTGTAAAAGTTTCAAGGATATTTGTATTGGTAATCCATAGTTCAGCAACGTTATAACACTGCGTCAGGAACATTGAGCGTTCTATAATTACTTTCGTGGGAATACATCGTCAAATATTAATTCAAATTAGTATGTATCACCGACAAGTGTATATTAGAACCATCGTAAAGAGCTATTAAACCTATAAATATAATGCAAAAATGCCAATTATCAGAGGCCAGTGCCACTTTCGTAATCCATCGTGAACCGCGAACAAGTGCCCCCTTAACAAATTTGCTTTACTTAATTTGCCAAAACAAATGTTAATGTTACTTATCATATACTGAGTAATGATATACACGTCGTTCAAATATATGTATCCTTAACTTGTTTAATATATTAAATTGTAATATAAAACACTTTGTTTTATACAAATGATTTTGTGTGCCACAATGCCAGTAACGAATCAAGACAAAACAGCAGTAAGATATGTAGTGTAAATATATATTTTTAGAAATAATCAAAAACATAGTAGTTTCATTCTGGTTTCATTGCTTCCTAGCCTTAAAGATACATCTGTGTATTTGTTTGATTCTTCGTATTTAAAAACTCGAGCATACACCATGACAACTCATTTGTTTGCATCAGAACTTCAAACCATATACTTCTTTTCCGACAACAAATGACACATTGAAATCAACAAATGCCTCTAAAACATACATTTCAGACAAATCACGTGGTTTATTCTCACCTATGGGGAGATACAATTGTGTTAATAAGATGTAACTCAGTAAATTAATCATAAATTGAATTTGCTGAATCTAATTACTTTGAAAAAGCGCAAACACATGCTCTATAAATTCTGAAGTATGTGTGATAGAGAAGTATCAAGAAATGGCACTTAACTTCAAATATCAGTGTGTGGCATCAATATCACAGCTGAACAAATGGACTAAGTTAATTTCGAGTATTATTGTAAAAAGTATCGTTTTCAGCGCCAATTATCTTCAAAGCAAATTACTCGATAATAAAACCACAGTAAATATGTGAAATTTATGTTTGCAACAACTTTCAAATCGATGTACTGAACATAACGCTCCAGGTGGGATACATAATAGAAAATTATATTGCTGATAGAATTCCTATGTTGGCACCTCTATGTTTTTTTATAATAATACATTATTTCAAATGTCTACAATAGGTAGAGTTACTATGATATTTGTATTTGTATTCGAATAATACTAGTGACATTAGTGAAGTGTTGCTTTTGATTTATATTGTAAACCAAATCATTGCAATCGGAACAAATCCACCAAAACATGATTGAAATCTTACTAACGTATTTAACTAAATAAAATATGTATTCGTATATAAACAAATGTATTGTGCGGATACATGGAGCTTTAAAATAAGTTTTAAAGGGACCTTTTCACGTTTTGGTAATTTTACAATTTTTAAAAACAAATTGTTTCAGATTCCCAAATGTGTGTTGTAGTTATGATATTTTTAAGGAAACAGTAATAATGAACATTAAATATGTTCTAAAATAGCCAATATATACATCGTTTGACGATTTAAAAACCTGAAAATTATAAAGCGTTGCAACGATTGGATAATTTTGAGAGTTTTGTTGCTGTCGTTATATTGTGGAATACGACGATGATTGCTTATATCATGTAAAAATTACATGACTTATCGTATGAGCACGGATGGTCGAGTGGTCTAAGCGATAATCTTTTACTCCAGGGGTCAGTGGTTCGAGCCCAGTTGATCGTTACTTATTTTTTCTTTAATTTTAGTCTTGTTTTGTACTGGAGCATTTTAGATCAAATGTTTACATTTATCATATATAAAGCATTTAATGACAAACTCCGATACATGCATTCATCCGTGAAAAAGCTCCTTTAACAGTCCATAACAATTACAAGTGTATGCAATATGTACACACATTATATGACGAAAGCATTCCACGGGAAGCATGCATATTGCACGCACAGAATACCGCCCTCAATACAAGTCAATTGTCAGTTGATATTTATACGCAATTAAGAAAGTAAGTAGTTTATATTATCTTACAGAACATTTAATAATTATCCGCTTTTTTTAAATATTGATATTTATTAGAAATTGAGAAAATAAGTAATAATACTATTCATGTGTGTAATTTATTATACATATATTATATATTCAAATTTTCTAATAATTGTTGTATGTGGTACGTTACATTATATACATGCATAGATTTTGGAAGTGCAACGTTTATATTTCAACCAGAAAAACATTAATCCTCTGTATTTAAATTACATCATAATTGCATAAAACTTAAACATATAATAGTAAGTTTAAATAAATAATTTTGTTGTGTCTTTTAAATGCCAATAAACGTTTAAAAAGTAGTAACAGATAATAATTATTTGTTTGATTGCTTGGTTTGTTCAATCGGCCTGGTATTTATCAATAACTTTGAAATGACTGATTCAAGGGAAGAATCCGAACTCAGCAGAACATATTCTGATGAGCGCGACCTTTGTTTCTTGTACAGGAAGTATTAAATTACATCGATTCCAGCGATGTAGCTAGTTAACCTCATGGCAAATTCAATTAGTTTGTAATACAGGATTTACGTTGAAAAAAATCAAAATAATATAGGAATTCGCTTCTACTTGTTCAATGCAAAAACTAGTTCTACATTGTTGATGTGCGAATAGGATGTACAAGCTATTGCCGTACTGTCTGTGTATGTGTGTATCAAAATGCAAGACATACCGTGTTATTTTGAGGATTATGACTTCAGAACTGAAATTTATTTACGTCTTTAACAACGGTCGGTGAAACTGTGCATATATTCTTTAATTTAAAAAGGTTTTCTGAAGAAGTGAAGAAGTGTGTTTAAGGATAGCAGCTTTATGAAAATAATATATCCACAGTATCAATTCAGACGATAAAGAAAAATAACTTAAACTAGAATTTTTACTATTAATATATAATGCGTTAACATGTACGCATGCCTTGTAATATAATATAAACGTATTTCAATATTTGGTATTGACATCAATGTATTGCTTAATATGAAAGTGAAACTTGAAACATTAAAAAACGTACGCTAAGTGTGTGCTTACGATACCAATGACAGAATCATTAATAATTTATGATTATACAGTCTACTCTTATTATCCCGACATCGCATATCTCGATTTCCTCGATGTGTCGAAGTAAGCTCAATGTTTTTTCTTCTTTATCTAAATTAATAAACATCGCACATCTCGATTTTCGTGATCTCGAATAATTCGATATCTCGATATAAAAACGTGTCCCGATTTTACATGTATTTACTGTGGTTTATGTCGAAGTGCGAATCACTGTCCCAGTGTCGGCAAAGGTGAGAATTTTTTCCTTGATACTTCACTGTCCCGATTCGCCCGGCTGCTCCAGAGCGGTAGATAATTGATCCGTTAATTGCATCAATTATTACACGTGTTTAATATCGTTAGCCATTAACACTTGAGTAAGGCCTGTCACTTTAACTGCAATTAACTGCAATTAATACACAGCCTGCCGAAAGACTAATTGGAAATTAGCGTTAAAAATACGCCTTTACTAAACATTTTATTCAAATTGTGCATACATTAACATACAATTCAATCTTTCATCTTTATTGTTTTACCCAAATCATTTTTTGTCGGTCAAGAAAACGCGTCAAGAATGTCCAAAATGGCGGCAATGTCAAATATGCTATGTTCGAGACGCGATAAAAGGCCTCGCTTTCCTCAGAATCTAACACAAATAAAGCAATCATCGGTTTCATTCATTGGGTATATACTTATTAAATTACCAATTATATATTTTATTGTTAAAAACATAAAAGTGTATGTTATTTCGCATTAATTAACTTGATTAAGATTAGCTCTACTCGCGAAAAAGAAGTGAACTCTATGAAATTAATCGTTATCTGATATTTCTTTGAAAACGCCTAATCAGATATCTAGAACTCTCGTTATCTCGATATTTTTTCTTGTTAATACCGAATTCGAGATAACCACAGTAGACTGTACTTTTTTGAGCAACATCGCTGTTTATTACAACAACTTATATTCAATATAAAAATGAATAATGATTAAAATACAATGGAAGTCCAATACAGTATTGAAGAAAATTGCTGTCACAACCCCGTGTAATTTATATATTTTATATTACGCACCGACCAACCTGCCTCCATCCCTGAGCCTACCATTTATTACGAGATGTGGCTCGCTTAGTCAATATGTGAAAGCATTGATTAATCTAGATTGAATAAATATTTTTAGGCAAAATAAATTCAAATAGAAGGCTCATATTGAAACAATGGATTAGAAGATAAATCGTGTACATTTCACCTTATAAGTATTGTTTTCACAAAAGTAAAGGTATGCACCCTTTTGAGATGTTCGTATACTTAATTTTAGAATTATCAACAAAAACATAACTATGCGAGAAAAGAGGATTTATCATAAACCACGTTCGGTGTGCTATTGTGTATAAAGTGAGACAAAGAATAACTAAAAGAGAATTCTCATAAAATTGTTAAACAGAAGCGGTTCCCATTCTTGAGTTTATGTAAAAGTGAACACAATCGCAGACACTCGTATTTTACTGGAAAATCAGTGTCAAAACGGTCATCATTATGTATTAACTGTTTAGGTTGTTCCATTTCCATATTATCTATATACTAATTTTATGTTGAAATTATGTGCCACTTATTTCGTGTGTTCGCACAGTTTTGCAAATCATAGCAAGTATTTCATCTCGCAGAAACGATAGATGTAAAATAAATTGAATTAGTACAATCTTATACATATATATGTTTTGTGCCGCGTGTTGTGTGTTTGCAAAACTATCAACACTTGATTACTCGTAAATGCATATCGACAACAAGGACCTATTCGCGGAATGTTTTAATCATCTATTTCGTACAGACACCAATAATCAAACTTTGCATCAGAATATCCAAGTATAAGCTTTATCCATGAATTTATATATCTTTTCAGATATTCCACCATATATTACTATTCAACAATATCCGTGAATATGTATATCTTTTCAGATATTCAACCATATATTACTATTCAAAAGATTGGAAATCGGTGTTTTTAAAATGGTCAAATTCATTTCGCTTACCAGTCCTATCATGACATGATTGTTTGCATAATTTTAACAACGAACATTTGTAGTGATAGACGAAAACTGGCACCTTAACTCTACTTTAATGAAGTTAAACCAACTTTGTTTTATGACTATGTCGGCATAAAACAAAACTAAACTGTTGCTATTTTTTTAACATTGTTCCTAATTAACAAATATCAGTGTGTTGCCGAATGAAACACGAAAGTTTTTTTAGGTAAAAATAAAAACCGGAAGCATTCTGTAAAAAAGTCGGTTTAATTATATTCAATTATTAAACTTTAACATATTTGACTGTTTTTTTTCTAACCTACTCCTTGACGGACGTCCGCTGATGTCCGGAAGAAGAAAGCTGCTGTCCGTTATGAAGCAATGCACTGGTGGCGTTTCCGTAGAGTTCTTGAATGACTTGCACAAGCCCGTCGTCAATCTTTAATCCTCTTTTATAACATTCCTTAGGACATCATTACATACGTGGTTTGAGCTGTCTTAAAGAGAATTAAGTTGTCGAGGAACGTACGTTGGTGGTACAGGGTTTTCTCAAAGATAATTCTGCAGTTGAAGATATGTTCTACTCTTCTCCTCCCAGCTCCAAATCAAGCTCTTCGGTAAGCAGTTCCTCTGTATCACCTTTCAATCGATTAAGGGTGATGCTTAGCATGAATTTGCTGGGTTGACCGATTACAGATATTGTGTAATCGCACAACTTAAGGTTGCTCTTTTTCGGTATGGGTATGAACAGTGACTGGGTCCACTCCTTGGGCCACTTCTTCCCCCTCTAGATCGTATGGCATAGTGCCGTCACTGCTGCAGTTGTTGCCTCTCCGCCATGCTTAGCTCGGAAGGGACGTTGTCCGATCCCTGAGATTGTTCAGCCTCAAGACAACACACTGCCTCTTCAGCCTCTGCCTTAAGAATGTGCGAATTTTCGTCGTCAGCTTTTGGTTTTGAATCGGTCTGAAGGAGATTGGAGTCCGGTTGAAGCGGATAGTTGTAGAGTTCATTGCAGTATTCACACCATCTGTTTATGGCTGCATCATTCAGCGTCTGACATAACACTAGCCATTGGCTGACTGGTCTTCTTGATGGCCTCGAGGGTGTTGTAGGGCCTTATAACCGCGGTCATCTTTTTCGATGATGATACATTGTGCCACAATCCATTTCTCCTTGGCCTGTTTCATCATTTACCAGTCCACCCTGTTCCCTTTCTGGTTATTTGCACAAGAGTCCAGGCTGCTGTACTGCTAATGCTTCAGATCTCTTTTTTTGTCGCATAGGTCCATGATTTAAGTCGTCACTTATGGTTTGTTCTTCATTTACCATCCCCAAGCAATTTGTTGCCGATGACAGTACGACATCCTTTATGTTGTAACAAATTGTGTTTTGTTTTTTTCTAAGATGTTCAGGGCTACATACTCCCCACCTATCTGTGCTTGAAATACCTCTTCTATAAATGGATCTTTCTTATATAACGCGAGCGGTATTTGTGATGCGCTTGCTATTTAACTTAAGCTTCATGGTGGTTAGCACTATGTCATGGCCACTGACAATGTCTGCACCCGGAATCGTTCGCGTTCATGCTGGACTTTCACCCCTTAAGTGTTCTTACGTTCAATGTGCCTATAGTTGTTCCCTGTGACGTTTCCTTGATCGATGGATTAGCCCCTGTAGCTATATCCAAATTAAACAGCATGAATTAAGTATTTGGATGAAAATATTGAAAGAGATGACCTTTGTCAACAGCCAAAGCGAAACGTACAAATTTAATAATATGTCATGATTTCGGTCGACTGGATTATATTATATGATATTATATTAGCAAATTTAAAACATGCACAACGCTGAGAAATAGTAATTTTATTTTAGTCTTACCGTTTCTAAGCTAACACAAATTAGAGCGAACTTATTTGTCTTCAAATATGGACTGAACATATAGGCAGCGTCAGGTAATTTCGTCAAGTCTTAGACATTCGTGCGTGTGTATCTTAGCTGTACTATTTAAGTAAATGTAGTTTGTACTATTCTGCTTTGGGTTTTGTCCTGCAATTTCGTATGATGTTCATTTAAATTAATTTTTAAATATGTATGATTTGATTATTTTATTCCATATTTAAGACAAAAAGAGTTCAAGAAGTAATTCTGATGTGATTAGTAATATAAAGTACATGTATCACACGGTGACGAGTGTTGGATCGGTTTACCTAATGACATGCTTGAAAACGAAACAAAAATGAGAATTTTTAAAAATGAAACGCTTTGATTTATATGAAAAATTGTTTTCATCTATGACTTCACAATATTACAGTTTATGGAAGTACTATGTTATATCTTTGATAAGATTTTCCTTTAAAAACCACTCATTCTCGAACACGTGTATGTACTACGAAAAAACATATAATTGATAGCAAGTATTGGTTAAACTGGCATTTTTACTGCATTAAATTACAGAAAAAGAGCAATTTACTAAACAATAGCATCATTAAGTGAAATAACTTGTAAGTTATTTTCTCAAAATGACTGCATATCGAAACGTTTGGACAAAGTATCTGTTCAACAAATATGCTAGATAGGCATGTTGTCTTGCTCATTAACACCCTTTGTTTGAAGTATGTATGAACTGAATTTTAAGTTGTGCTGCCGGTTTATTAACCAAATGTAGTAATCGTTGACACTGGCTTCAAATTGATTTTCTACTAACGTTCTTACAGTTGTTCATATTTGTGTTAGACCAACCGCCTATTTGTCATAATGTTTGCATAAATTAAAAACCAATCTTTAGGATAAATACAGTAATTTTTGTTTGGAATTCAATTCAAAGCTTTAGTACGTTGATGTCAACTTAAGTATTATAATATCTATTTCATATTGCACTAATTCGACTGTATCGACTTGATGTAATATATACGCCTCAAGATATGTAATGTTCAATATATCATACGTTTTCCACGGTTCATTTAGGGATATTGCTATGTGCAACACCAGTCAACATATTGAGATATTTAAAAAATACGCCCAAACAAAGACGATTTTCGAACAAAAACTATTTGTCTTGACTACGTTTAATAAAATAAATCAATAATGTTTCGTGTTTATAGCAGACATATTTATCAAATGCGACAGACTCTTGAGACATTATCTGAAATGATATGTATATTACATCTATCTTTGACCTTCGTTCCTTCTTTGATTACATGAAAATGGTCAGAGATGAAACGAAAACCATAGGCAGGAACCCATTTAGTGTTTCTAACCGATGTTACCAACACTACTCTACAGGAACATATTATATATTATACTGTAAACCATGCATTTACTTCAACAAACGCTTTCACTGTGCACGGTGTACTTAGTGTTTTTGAATGCAGTTCAAAGTAAAATATAATTTAAAACAAAAGCAGAAAGCTCCGAAAGTCAATATTTATTTATTTGTTAAATCTTAATTCAGATCGGCAATTTGACAAACACTTAAAAACACCAATATCATAAATCGCTTAATTATACGCTCGTCATTAATTGCGGTTGTAATACTGCTTTACTAATTGATGAATGCAATTTAAAGGGGCCTTTTCACGTTTCGGTAAATTGACAAAATAAAAAAAGATGTTTCAGAATCGCAAATTTTTGTTATAGTTATGCAATTTGTGAGGCAACAGTAATACTGAACATTTCCCATGCTCTAAAATAGCAATTTTAGGCATCTTTTGACGATTTAAAAACCTGGAAAATATAAAGCGTTGCAACGCAAAACGAATGAATAATTTGGAGATCTCTATTGTTGTTGTTAAATTTTGTGAAACTACGAGGATTGCTTATATAAAGCATAAAATACATCTGTCATAGTATCTGAAAGGATGGCCGAGTGGTCTAAGTGGTAGATTTTTTACTACAGGACTCCAGGGGTCAGTGGTTCGTGCTCTGCTGAGGGTTTCCTTTTTTTCAATATTATTCTGGATTTTGTACTGGAGCTTTTTAGATTCAATGTTTACATTTATCAATATAAATTATTTTATGACAAACTTCATAACATTCCAAAATCTGTGAAAAGAAGCCCCTTTAAACATAGATTTTCTTTAAATTCGTTCTTTGCTCTCTGTCAAGAAATATCTAAACATGTAAATATACTTCACAAAATTTGCTAAGGATTTTATGTTCACCTAATTTTCAATTTAATTTAATTTAATTTGTTATTTTGCAGGTTTTGATATGAGAATGTGTGTTTTTGATTTTATTTGTATGTATTGATTTATAATTGATGCGTGACGTTGGCTGAATCTAGCTAGGGGTGAACCTCAAATTACACATACTATAAAAGGAAAATTTGGAGTAGCATACATACATACACAGCCCATGGGAACATTATTCAATTGTGTGTCTTACCGAGTGTAAGGCCTTTTGAAATAACGCAAATTGTATTTATGCTCGATTTTTTTAAATCAGTTTTTCATGGACAACTCGTCTAATATAATGATTGACGATTGTACCATATATTGTTTTTGTGAAGCTATTTATGTTTTGAAACCAACCAAACTTATTTTATTCAAGTTTAAAGAAGAACAAGTTGAGGATCGGTAAGATGTTGAATTAGTTTTACTATTTAACACTTGATTTCCTTTTAATTGGTTAATACGATATCCAAATAACGTATTCAATGACGGTTATAATATGGTTGTTATCGCAATACAATGGGACTATAACGATGGCGTTCCGAAGCATACCAAAGTCATTTACTGCTCTTACTTGATTTACCATTGACGTCTTTGATTTGTGGGTTTTCAGGTATGCGTCTGGACAGTCAAACAAAACGCCCAACATGCTATCAAGTTATTACTATTTGTGATTGTTATTTAAAGGGACTGTCAACCACGACGACGAAGAAAAATAAAAGTTGTAAAATACCTTATTTTTTACAATTATTAGTTTATATTGATTAAAATATCACGACTGGTTTATTACATTACTTATAAAAAGTTGTTAAGTTTTCATATTTTCAGTATATTCGGTAATAAATATACTGGGTATGTCTACCAGGTTACTACCAGTTAACTATAAATAACGCCAGTAGATTCATCATCATCGTCCCGTTGTAAACCCAGGAATGCAAATTGTGCATGCGTAGTAAAATTTATATATTTTATAAATAAAATGATCAATTTACTTGCGTTACTTATAGTGTGTATATCGTTATGTCACCTATTTTCGCGATGTACTTTCGATTTCACATCGCAAAATTATAATACCGAATATACTGATAATATGAACTTTTTCAAGTAATGTAATATACCAATCGTGATATTTTAATCAATATAAACTAATAATTGTAAAAAAATACGGTATTTTATAACTTTTCTTTTTTTGTCATTCGTGGTTGACAGTCCCTTTAAACGGTTATGATAATTTACAACGTAATGCATTTTTTCGTTCGGTCAGCTTTGAATTTCATTTACCTCGCCTCTTCCACGTTTTGATAGAAAAGAAAACAACAAAAAGTTATGTCAATGTTTATCGACAGTTCATAGTTCATTTTCAGTATAATTTTTAGCCAACCAATATGTTTTTAGAAGCGTTCCGTACAATGACCTACGTTAATTTTCTATTGGTCATTTATTGTAATTGTATTGATTGTGTTTAAAATGAACTAACTGATACTTATGTCACAACGAGGTCTGAGAAATTCGATTGCATTGTTTGAAACATTGCTTCAAATGAACATAACATCATTGATTAAGTAAATATATTTGTAGGCAATTATTATTGTACGAGCCTAGTTTAATTTGCAAAGACTTGGGAACCACATTCTACAAATGATATCTCCAACGAACTTTAAAAAAACACCAATGTATTACTATGAAAGAATACCATACACAACTAAACCACCAATATTCTAAAAATCATTTGTTAACGTAATCAATAATACATGTGCATTTTCCAAAACGTTTGCAATTTATAATTAAAACGTCCTCTCTTCTTTGAAATGCAGTACGAACTAAACAGAATAAACGCCTTAGGTTTAAAGCCTTTTAAATGTATTTCGACTCAAACAAAGAAAGCATGTGTAAAATCCATAAAATAGCAGCGCTGTTAATAGAACAATATGTTGCAAACAAGCCACGTCATTCAAAATTTGATTTATGGTAGAATAATTTTTAATAAACTGTAACTCAAATCTATATGTTTGAATTAAAAATGAAACAACATAATTGAAAGTTGCATTATTAAAATTAGTATTTCTGTGTCATTTTGGATCTGAAAAAAACAGTCGAAATAAAAAAAATGAATATCTGATCGAACATAAAAAAATCAAGACTTACTTTCCCCGTATATGTTTTATATTGTAGCCATATAAAAGTCGACATCCACTATGCATATATATTAATAATTTAATGTGGCTGCAAAGTGTAGCCTTATCCAGAATGTTTCCGTGTAACGTCTGCCAATTTTTCATAAGTGTTTTCATATCAACGACATTACATCACATTATACAGCACACTCATGTTTGCAGTTATAGGTGCCTTTAATAAAGGCCTTTGAAAGCCTGTGTTGATTACAGTACCTTGCATGTTTAGCAACGAGGAGTGTTGCAGTGGTGCTTGGAACTGACTCACCTGGTACATTTTTCACAGGTTCGGGTGTGGTCTGTGGCTTTGATGTTGTATATTTTCATTAAAGTGACGCATAGTACATACATATATCATTGATTTTAACAGCAATAATACGATTAAAAGTATTATTAACAAATATATGTACAAATCAATGTACTACCCAGCCATATGAATGAGTCACTGAGTGGACATGTTAGCGGTGTAATCATAAAATCATATCAAAGTAGTGCAGGAAAGATCATGATAATAAAAAGAGTTAGTATGAACATGGATAGTTTAGATCAACAACTTCTGTCAATTATTATTAACAAGTGGACTTACAATGATAGTATTGCAAGTTCATGTAGAAATAACTAATATTATTTACAAAGGTAATATAATTTACATAATGATTTGTTTTAATTTATGTCGGATACATATAATGCTTCCGATCGTTTCATATGGCAATCTTGAATGAACAATGCAATTTTATAAATAAGTTTCTTATCAGTCACCATACATGCTAGCTTCTCGTTATACGGGATGTTTGTTATGTTTGGTTTCATATTTGATACACAGTTATAAAACGATAATCTTAAACAAAGGTAGAATGGACATTCAAATAAGAAATGGTATTCTGTTTCGACCTAATTGGGTTTTGTACACATAAGTCATGGTCTTTCTTCGATATTTAAGTTTCTAAACCGCCCGGTTTCAATCCGAAGCGACAAGGTATCTGTTCTTATTTGAGCTATGTAAGATCTCAATTGCTTTGGTAGTTGCATAGACACATGCTTATATGTATACCATGTGCCGAAAAAGGATGGGCGTGTTTCTTTGGGCATATTAGTTTGTCTGGTATAATACATCTGTTGCGATATGCGAGAAGGCTAGGCATGATAAAGAACTTTAATTGACACATGATATGAAAAACGTAAAGCACAGTCTAATTTTGAACGGCACTTCCCGCACATACATTAAACCCGCTTTTTACAAAGCACGGCAAATAGTAATGTATTTACATTGTCGATTAGCCAATAAACAATAATCGGAGTTTTATATGTATAAAAAAAAATTGTCCAAAAAATTATTGTGATGAATGACGCCACATTCTGGTGAATGACGACACAGTGTGGTGAATGACGACACATTGCACCTTTTGGCAGATGTTGATTCTTATATGAGATAACGACAATTTTAATACACATTAGATGTGCATTCAAATATCGTATTATGGGGATATTAAAGTTAATATCATACTAAGATGTCATGGCATTACCATCGGAAGACGAACGGAAATTACGAGACGAAATATTTAAAAAGACTAGACATAATACCAGAAATTATAAAGAATAGTAACTTCATTTGACATTCACTGTCATGTGTAGACACACTTATTAAACGTATGCACAACAGTTTACGTCTCCGTCGTGTATAGAGAATCTATGCTATTCTTAACAACAGTACCAACAGATATGTGGAACTAACCTTTTCATCTTTTCAGGAAGTTAAGAAATAGAATAAATCAACTGAAGTTTTTTACTAAATAATGGTTATTGCGATTGCACTAAACGATACCCACAATCTATTTATGTATTTTGCTAAGTTTGTTGGAATTAATTTGTTTCCGCTAGGCTGTTGATAATGATTTACTGAACTGCATAACATACAATTAAATTCAATTTGTTTATTTTTGGTTTCCTTTTTATGCTTCTACTGGGTGTCTTTACTTTTGAAGCCCACATGAAACTTTTGAAAACGTCAATGCGCATTGAAATTGTAATCGTTTGTAATTGGACGCGTAACATTGATTTTTCATAGCAAAATTTATTGTTTATTGCAAAGAAGAAACAAACTTGTTTATCTTCTTTGCGGACAGCGGAGATATTAAATCAAATGTACGTTCTTTCCAGAGAGTTATTTTGAGAAAGTCTAAGGATATTCACAATCTTAATATTATGGCTTGACTTTCGGTCTAGCTTGTTTATGCTGTTGTGTTATTTCAATAAAAATAAAGTGATTTAAATATTTTCATTATGTACGCATCATTTTATTATGGATACCAACATTTTATAAGGCTGGGAACGCGAATTATATATTTAATATTATTAATTGCGACGTCGATTATTAGAATATTTGTTAAAGTGTTACTCTGATTTTTGCAACTTTAGTATAAGGCTTTCCAATATTGAAGTTATGATTTGATATGAATGTGTCCTTCATCGAAACCTAAATTTAGATTTTCGTTTGGAACTTTGTAAATGCCAGTCCTAAATTTCTTCGACATATCCCCTAATCTTATAATAGATTTCCGATCTTTACGACATAACAACATAAACGTGCATTTGATTAAACTTGGGGATTCTTCTTCATGATTGTATAATGTTAAAGTTTATGAAAATGTTTTGATTTTGAGTATAATTTGTTATAGGTAAGTAGTGTGATTGATGTACCTTTAACCGGTTTTTGCTTGTAATTATGTGCTTCTCATTTACCTTACAAGGCGTTGACCAAAATTGATATCGCATTATGTCAGGCTTTCGACATCCTAACATAGTGTCTATAATGGTGAAGCGCATTGTGTTCAAGCATTAACAACTGTAATTCAGATAACCTACAATAACCAAGCATATGATTTTCATTTTTTAAAATATGCTCTTAAAGGATATTTGTAAAGACGATTAGAGTAAATCACATTAAAAGTGTAAAGTAAGAGCAATCAGTATGGAAAAAATCTTGTATAATACGGTTTTAAAGACGTTATTATTATGTAAGTAGCTAATCCATGATTACAAATATTAGGCCATTACCGAACAAAATAAATATGTAAACCTATGTTGAAAACACAGAACGGCTTTAAGAGATGAACGTGATTTCGCTTTAAATCGCTGCATTATGAACACAATAGTTTGAGCGTTAGTGTATTTTAGATTGAGCGTTAAGCCACGTGTTGTAACTAAGATAAAACTAAAAATAATTCAAATGATTTAAAAAAAATATTGCTTTGTAGAATCTCATTATTGTGAGGGAGCGCAGAAAAAAGGACTTTGATCTTTGAAACTCATGTATCTTATTATCAAGAAATGACAAATGGACTTAATACAACATCTGAAGTATCGATTTTCAAACTGACAATTAATTTTCTAATTGTAAACAGTATCGTCGACATCATCAATTAGTACCAAAGCAAATAATTTAATCATACGAAACACATTAAAAACGTTTCAGATTTATGTTTCTAATAGCATGTTTACCCATATACTAGGCCGAGAACATTCTACGAAAATTATACATTTTGTATATCAATGCTGCCCCAAAAATGCATGTCGTTCGATACTTTAACGTCAAGCAATCTTATATATGAACTATTTAACAATTATCTATATTTACTTATAATGCCAAATTGTACAACTATTTCCGTTAAGAATTGTCCGCCAAAATCCTGTGTTTGTTGGGGAAACGTTAAATCTAATATGACATCAATTTATATAATTTATGGTATCTCATTGGAAATCTAAATATTGTATTGTTTGGCATATAGGACACACATTTATAACAACCATTTATAATGCTGCATCTTTCGATGTATGTATTATGTACTTTATTTAGAATAAAGTAACTATATATTATTCTAACACGATATGGTTCAATAAGTTCGGTTCATAGTAATCCTTTTAAGTCCACCATAATAATATTGTCTTAATAAATATTTCGACTTCAAAACAAAAAATGTATCGTTTTAACTGCCTTTCTATATAGAAATTATGATTATTATGGATCTTTTGGGACGATGAAAGAAGTCATTCCTTCGTTAATAGTGACTAATATGATTTCATTGCGGGTTGTAAAAGTTTCAAGGATATTTGTATTGGTAATCCATAGTTCAGCAACGTTATAACACTGCGTCAGGAACATTGAGCGTTCTATAATTACTTTCGTGGGAATACATCGTCAAATATTAATTCAAATTAGTATGTATCACCGACAAGTGTATATTAGAACCATCGTAAAGAGCTATTAAACCTATAAATATAATGCAAAAATGCCAATTATCAGAGGCCAGTGCCACTTTCGTAATCCATCGTGAACCGCGAACAAGTGCCCCCTTAACAAATTTGCTTTACTTAATTTGCCAAAACAAATGTTAATGTTACTTATCATATACTGAGTAATGATATACACGTCGTTCAAATATATGTATCCTTAACTTGTTTAATATATTAAATTGTAATATAAAACACTTTGTTTTATACAAATGATTTTGTGTGCCACAATGCCAGTAACGAATCAAGACAAAACAGCAGTAAGATATGTAGTGTAAATATATATTTTTAGAAATAATCAAAAACATAGTAGTTTCATTCTGGTTCAATTTTTTAATGTGGGATCTAGACCGAATATGTATGTAACTGTGACCATTGCACTAACAACGTGCATATACGTGTACGTTTATTATGTCTTGCATTTTATTATTGTGTATGCCTGTGCTTTATTGGTAACACCATAAACCACATTTTCGTATGCAAATTAAAACATTTTAAACTGATAAGTAAACATGCAATGTTGTTAATTGATTTAACATAGTGTATTGCAATCTACTGAATTTTAATCATACGTTTTACTTGCATTAATATGTCATATTTATTTCCTCTACTACTTGGAAATATGAGCTATATACTCTTTCATCTTCAACCATATTGTTCTTGTGAGTTTCGTCTGTCCTATGTAGAAATCATATCTTGACCATCAGCAGCATTTTGCATTGTTCATGTTATTGTAGAATGATTTACTTGACATCCCAATTTATGAAACGCTTCGGTCTAAGATTTACTAAGATTTACATGCCTTATTTATTCGATAGGATACACTATTGGGATCGACATGGTTTAAAATAGATTGTTACTACATCTATAGTGATTGAATAAATTGGTACGTCGCATTATTTGCTTGCATAATATGTGTTCACATTATCATCAATCTTTATATTACAGATAGTTTTTGTTATCATGTCAAAGGAAAATACATTGGAAATACTAATTTAGTGTAAAAAATAGCTTAGTGAGTCGTTCTGTAGCATACTTATGAATTAAATCGCTTAATTTTAATAATACATGTGTGGGTTTGATAATTTAATTTATTATAAGTGTCCATTGTAGAATATTGTCATACAGTAGACGGAATGTATGGATATAGTGTTTATAAGTTCGTCAGGAATTTGTACATTTTAAAATGTGATAATGTTGTCATAATGTTGCGTCTAACAGAACATATGTTCATGTAAGTCGCTACGCGTTTTTTCTAAATGTAAACTAATTATATATTAGCCAAGCTGGAAATTTTTAAACATCTGATCTTAATTCGGCGGAAGTTTGGACTGGTTTCATCAGCAAGAAAATGTATTCGTGCTGCAGAAACGTCATAAATATACAATGTAATCATTTATATGCATACAATATAGCCTTCGGGAACAAGGACCAGAGTATCCATACAAGTTGATTGTGCACAAAATGAGTGTTATTTCCGTTTATGATTATAAAGTTAAATACTCTAAACATAAAGTGTGTTTTCTCCTATTTCTGATTGTTGTTTTTTTATTATACTCTTACAGCTCATTAAATACGTTGGGAATTTAACATATATCACACAAATAGTTCATACTGTTTTTGACTGCTGGTTTGTAATACGTCTGTCATTTTCCCAGTTGATTACGGACATCTTTGGCAATTACTAAGGTTAGACGGATTGTAGGCGGCCTGAACAAGTCCTGACATTATCTCATGAGCGTAACCTTTGTTTCATTTCCCATGGCGCATTTGATTGTATCATAAATCAAAGAAATGAAAGTAATTTGTATTGCGGCAAATCCATTTCATGTAAAATGCTGGCTAGAATTACGTTGATTATAGTGCTGCAACGTTAACTGTATGGTTCGAAATACAATTAGCCGTATTGAACGAAATGGTATAAATGCATTGATCAATGTAAAGTATAAATTAAAATAAAACTGACATACGCGTAGTTTGCAGATAAGATAGCGAGAACACTACAATTCTACAATGTATGTTTTAGTCTGTGTTAGGGTAATTAGATAGATTACAAAATCTTATATTCGATATAAATGTTTAACATAAATCATAGCCATCACGGTACAATCCACCACTCCATGTGTGGGTGTTTTTCCTGTTTTTGTTAATAGAAAAAAGCTAAGTAACTTCCTACAACATGCAATAGTTTGAATTTCTATTTCGTGACCACTAATCTCTGTCCATCCCGAAACAAACCATGTATTACGTACATTTGCTCAAATGCCTATACTTTTGGATATATCGTTGTTGTATTTAACTTATATTATTCGTGAACACGAAGACATAAACAGAAAACGTTCTCATTAAGTAGATTTAATTTAAACTACCATATCGTAATACAATATTTAAACCTTGTTGCATTACCCTTTCCGAATGTTCCAATCGACGTTGAAGTGTGTGTTGAATGAACCATACCAACCACAGCGAGACTAGTGTAGGAATAAAACAAATTAAAGCCTTCAATTTACAACATTCTTAATCCCATGTATTGTTTATAATTATGTTCAACTATTAATGTAATACAACTACATAAATTCAATAAACTTGACGTTTGAAATTGCGTTTGCTTACAAACGGCATACATTTCGTCTATAACAATTTGTCCAGATGCAGCACTTATTAGTGCATTTAAAAATTAAATATTGGCGGTGTTTACAATCTTCGTTTAAATGCATGTTGCGTTTGATAACATCATCTCTTCAATTGACTTAGATGAAAGGCGTTAAAAATTGAGTTGTAAATAGTATAACGTTTTGAAAAACTAAAATCTTTTATAATTTACACCCCAATACCCTGTCAAATACACGGCGTAATAAGTAATCAAATACAGTGTAATAAGTTGTTTTACATCGAAAGAAAAACAAACTATACTTGCAAGAATGTATAAACAAAACAAAGCAGTGAACATTCAATCTTCTACATTAAGCAATGGCGTTCAGCATATTACTTACAATCGACCGTTTACGATGAAAAAAACAAATAATATTTTGAACATCGTCCTTTGGGATGCAATACCTAAATCCAAGCATGATAAACATTCTTTGGACATGTGTACATTTAAATGCTCTTTGCCTACAGCCAAAGCGTAACATGCAAATTTGATCATGTTGGAAATAAAATGTCGGTGAACTAAAATATATTAAATTAGTTAATCACGTCTTAAATACAATTTCGAAGAGCTATATTATATTGAATTATGTTCGCAAACAGCAAACATGTCCAACCCAAAGAAATGGTAATTGTATGTCATTCTTATCGGGTCTTAGCTCCAAAAGAATATTGGCCATGTGTTCGTCTTAATTTACATACTGAATGACATGAGAGCGCCATCGCATTTCTGCAGAAGTTTTCTGAACTATTATTCTCGTTGCTGTACAATTGAATGTGTTTGCGTTGTGTTATATTTCTCGTATTATTGGTTTAAAATGTTTGAAATAAGTATGATTTAACACGAGTTGTCGTAGTTTATATAAAACTGTTTTCAGGTAAGTTATAATTCAGATATTAGTAATACATAGTATGACGTGACGACGAGTGCCAGCTTTGTTTAATCAAATAAAATTTTTAACAACGAAACTCAACAGAGACTTTGAAGAATCAAAACAGTTTAATTCATCATGAAACGCATTACCTTCCATATCACTATATGCCTTTTACGAATTTTTCTAACGTTACATCATGCGAGTGTTCAGCAAAGCATGTCATAGTACATGCTCGAAATAGTAACTTTAGCATGAGAAATACAGCGAAATCTTTATAAGAAAGTGAAAAGTTTATGATGGCAACTGTTTTATCTTCAACACTACTCATTCTCGAAAACTTGTTAACGATTAACCGCAATTTAGGTGAACGGTTCAGTTAAACTGACAGAAAGCAATAACAACCAAACAGCCTGTTGTTGAGAAATATAATAATTATATTTGTATTGTTAAAATGTGTGTTCGATTGTTATAATGAACTCACGTTTGCCACCTGTTGAAAAACACCGAACAACAGTACCACAGTAAGTAAATCAAAGTATATCAACAAGTTATAGTTTATTGTCATTGCGCAATATAAAATAACCAACCAAATACGTTTTAAAAGCTTTAACTAGCATTGAATACTCCTTGATTGGAGAAAACGGTTATTGTCTGTGTTGATTGCGTATAAAAGGAAACATATGTTCAAACGTGGTCTAAACCAATCTAGATTAATTGAATGAGCATTATTTCTGATGGCAATTTCAACATTCCTAAAATGACGATACTTAACAGTTTACAAGCACCAAGTGCTTTGAAACCTTTTAAAATTAAGTTCCACGAACAATGTGTCGTCCTACCAGTCATAAACAAAACGACACAAAATATTAATAAGAAACAATTTAGATAACATTTAATCCAACAACACGATTAACGTCATCTTACATACGAAGTTTAAAATTGTATTGTTACTATTGATTTGTGTGCAGCATATTAATAAGTCTGACAGTTTAAATAATATATTCTTAACGAAATACAGTAACAAATTAACTGAATCAATCCACATGTTTATAAACAGTACTTATATGTCACAACCTGAAAACAAAATGTTTCGCATCTATAAAAATAGTAACTGATCTAAAATACTAGTATCGCATGTGGAAAAATAAGCCCAGACGAAATACCTGCCAAATACTATTTATAAAACGTACTCAATCCGTTGATATCATGCTATATTGATATCATGTTATAACACCTGCTGAAAAATTGCCGAAGTATTGATAAATAGTAATAAGGAAATGAGTTACTACATTTAAATGTAGAATTTATGAATTAGTTACTATGCTGTTGTAATACATCGTGTGTTTCCATTGTGCTTGTTTATTGTTGACCTTTTTTTCACACAAACACTGCTTATAATTGTTATGTTATTAGTACGCATCCCATTTACTTGTCAAAAGCTATGTGTAGATTCCAGCACTTGTTTAAGTTCAAATCGAAAATAGCATTGAAGGAGATGAATTCAATACTAATTAGTAATCAGGAAATGTAATACTTAATCAGTGACGATATGGTTCAACGATACATGGGCAAATGCACAATTCAATATTTTTTATATATAAGAAGAGTCCGAATAAGATGCTATATGGTATAGGTTTGTAACACTGTAAGCATGAATACCCAAAGCGTTACAACTTCATAGTAGTTCAGTTAAGGGAACACAATTTATACTTGTCAATATAACAATACATCGCATGCCTAATATTTAATACGACAAAACTGTTCTTTATGTAAGACATTATTGAATAGAATATGTATAGGCTTATGGAAAGTCTAACCTGTTGTACTAGTTAATTATGATATTAAATAATTAAACTAATATTAATATATTGACCGTGTTCAACTGCACTGACACTTACTCCTAACATGATTGATATAGTACAAAACGCTTTCAAATATGAAATATTTAGAATCCAAAACTATTCCTTTGCATTTGTATCAAAACCAACTTCCAGAAAACTACATGGTTAATTATAGTGATTGTCAAGATTCTAGCTCTGCAATATAATTTTGGATAATAAAATTTAGTCTTATGCAGTTGTTTAATTTGTTTGTATTATATTATTGTTAAATTAAATTGAATAAGCATAATGAGTGTCTTTGTTTAAAGGTGTGCGTGTTTGTTTCATTTTGTCCAGATTATGTGTCTGAAGCAGTATTTCTTTCAAGCGTGTTTTGTTCACAATTATGCAATACAAATTAACCAATGGATTAACATATCATGTCATGTTTTCGGCATCATGAATGTAGTAGGGTGAAGTGCAATTGTTTAATTATCTAAGGTTTTACTAAAAGCCCATGATAGCATTTTTTTATTTCCTGTGACTGTTTATAGATGAGATTGAATCTTTGCTGTTTAATATCCAATTAAAATACAATTATTGTGTATAAAATGTTGGTTCAAAATTACATTAAATAAATAAATCCCCATATGATTTATACATGTCGATAAAATTCAGTTTGCACTTAGACAAACATTTTTAGTTTCTGAATTATACATGTACTTTAGTGCACTCGGATGTGTAATTAATCCCAACATACTGCTTTCATTATAGTCTCGTATAGACATGCATGGGAAACAAAATAGTTGATGTATGCATAAACATATTATGTAATTAAATTATCTTAACGATAACCTGCGTTTTGTAAATCCGATCATCTTACTATGTAAACATGCTAAAAAATGTTTGTCAATAATAACACATTTTACTGATAGCATGAAGTCAAAACTAGGTGGAGTAATCATTTTAATTTAGAAAAACATTGCAGAAGCGGGATCTGTTTGTTATTATTAGTCCATGTTAAAGCAATATGTCAACACATCTCAAGGGAATACCTCTCGTATTTGAAGATAATGCAAAATGCAATGCCACACTTCCCTGTTCATGAGTGCGGGCATACAGTTACCTAACATACACGCTACTGTATCACATATCAGGCAAAAGCGTGACATTTGCATTGCGTCCGACCGCATTTCTGACATAACACAATAACAGCCGTCTAAACAAACGCATATGTGGAATAATTACAACAGACACACACGAGTATTTATATTTGCAACAACAAATAGAGCACACGCTGAACATTGCAGATATGTTGACGTATTACAATTTCAAAACAACACAACTACTGAAGAAAATCTATTTATAATTACTTGAAATTAGTTGGGCATTTTTAATACAGCTCAGTGTAAACAACAAAAAACAATTATACTCATGGGTCCCCAATACTTCTTATAAACTATGGATGCGTATGAGTATAGCAAAACAATAATAACAATACTAACTCTTGAAATGATATGTGACTGGGAATGAGACGTTGACCCAATTGGCGCTGATGTCGTTTCCGAGAAAAACGACTTAAACTTGTAACTATCGTTTCGCGTACGTTGTTAACCCACTTCTGGCGATAAAACAATAGTTTTATTTTGAACAATAACCTAAACTAAGGTTATTAAGTTCGTGGAACAATAATTTTTCGTATTAGCTTGGTTTTTTTTATGGTTTAAATTAACCTCTTCTTATTTAACATTGATACAGTAAGGCACAGTTCAACGTTGTGAAATTTTGTTAATAAACTTCTTGCTTTTTGAAAGGTGAACTTTCTTACTTTTTGAGTAGTTTTGCTTCGACAAATTGCAAGATGTGTCTGTGGTGATGGAATTTCATGTAAAATGAATCTTTCCCATTAATAATGGTGTGTGTATGGGCCGGTGTGGCCTAGTGGTAGTCACAATGAAGCTGTAAGACGATATTTCTTTGTCAAGTTTATACGAAAGTTGTCAACATCGTAAACATTTTACATGTGTTGTAGCAGTTTTATATAATGACAGTGCTACCATTTCGTTGAAAAGTTTAGTGAATATATTCCCCATATAGTATTCTTCTATAACTTTATGTACTACGTAAAGATCATTGTCTAACTGTGCACTGAATATGGCCGTATAATCAAATTTCCCTTGCAGAACATTGTGCAATCACACAATAGCATGTACGCAATCACAATTTCACTCGTAGTGACTACGCAATTAATGTGTCAGCAATGTGATTCATTCTATTTTATGATAATTATAAGTATCTTCATTTAAGTTTTTTTGTCATATTTTCTAGTTGTCCATATATATGGTTTAGATGTCTAAATAGTTGTGTTCATGATCAATTCGAAAATATTTAAAGTCGTGTCTTAAGGTGCAACTCTCCGTTCATCTATTTCAGCAAACAAAACAGATTGGGTAAAATGACAAGGTGAGAACACCATCAGATGTGCTCATTATAATCAGGTATGATATGACATCTAAATAATTTTAAACTTACACCGAACAAAGTTCTTGTGTAGAGCGTTCAGCCCATAACCTGTTAGCGCCTGCACATTATCTATTTAGCAGAAGTGCAGCATTGGAAGTAAAAGAAGACTTACAAGCTACATGCCATTGTTTACCTTATATGGGTTAAGCTTTTATACATTTTTCCCGTAATTAAAAAAAGATTATCTAATAAAAAGGTATGAGGATGTTTAGTTAAAAACAGAAATATGTATTTAAAGAAAATTGTATTATGTTACAGAATGGACAACAGTTTACGCTTTCGATAAAGCAGTCATGCCAATGAAGAGATTAGCGTGTAACCAGCAAAGTTAATTATTGTTTTCAACACTATGGTGACATCAATTAATACATGTTTTTTGAAGTAATTAATAAACATTTTACTGTATAGTAATGTTAAAATTTAGAGCATTGCCTATGCTCTGTTCTATATGCATAGATATCATGATTGATAGATAGATAGATGGTTATACAGATTGATAGATAGATAGATGAATGGATGGATGGATGGATAGATTGATGGACGGAGGGACGGACGGACGAATAGATATATAGATAGACAGATAGATAGATAGATAGATAGATAGATAGATAGATAGATAGATAGATAGATAGATAGATAGATAGATAGATAGATAGATAGATAGATAGATAGATAGATAGATAGATAGATAGATAGATAGATAGATAGATAGATAGATAGATAGATAGATAGATAGATAGATAGATAGATAGATAGATAGATAGATAGATAGATAGATAGATAGATAGATAGATAGATAGATAGATAGATAGATAGATAGATAGATAGATAGATAGATAGATAGATAGATAGATAGATAGATAGATAGACAGACAGACAGACAGACAGACAGACAGACAGACAGACAGACAGACAGACAGACAGACAGACAGACAGACAGACAGACAGACAGACAGACAGACAGACAGACAGACAGACAGACAGACAGACAGACAGACAGACAGACAGACAGACAGACAGACAGACAGACAGACAGACAGACAGACAGACAGACGGTAGGTAGTAGGTAGGTAGGTAGGTAGGTAGGTAGGTAGGTAGGTAGGTAGGCAGGCAGGCAGGCAGGCAGGCAGGCAGGCAGGCAGGCAGGCAGGCAGGCAGGCAGGCAGGCAGGCAGGCAGGCAGGCAGGCAGGCAGGCAGGCAGGCAGGCAGGCAGGCAGGCAGGCAGGCAGGCACGCAGGCACGCAGGCAGGCAGGCAGGTAGGTAGGTAGGTAGGTAGGTAGGTAGGTAGGTAGGTAGGTAGGTAGGTAGGTAGGTAGGTAGGTAGGTAGGTAGGTAGGTAGGTAGGTAGGTAGGTAGGT
The DNA here is from genome assembly GCF_020536995.1 of Dreissena polymorpha. Taxonomy (NCBI): domain Eukaryota; kingdom Metazoa; phylum Mollusca; class Bivalvia; order Myida; family Dreissenidae; genus Dreissena; species Dreissena polymorpha. Next base: position 121,043,424 of record NC_068359.1, on the reverse strand, counting down.
AGGTAGGTAGGTAGGTAGGTAGGTAGGTAGGTAGGTAGGTAGGTAGGTAGGTAGGTAGGTAGGTAGGTAGGTAGGTAGGTAGGTAGGTAGGTAGGTAGGTAGGTAGGTAGGTAGGCAGGTAGGTAGGTAGGTAGGTAGGTAGGTAGGTAGGTAGGTAGGTAGGTAGGTAGGTAGGTAGGTAGGTAGGTAGGTAGGTAGGTAGGTAGGTAGGTAGGTAGGTAGGTAGGTAGGTAGGTAGGTAGGTAGGTAGGTAGGTAGGTAGGTAGGTAGGTAGGTAGGTAGGTAGGTAGGTAGGTAGGTAGGTAGGTAGGTAGGTAGGTAGGTAGGTAGGTAGGTAGGTAGGTAGGTAGGTAGGTAGGTAGGTAGGTAGGTAGGTAGGCAGGCAGGCAGGTAGGTAGGTAGGTAGGTAGGTAGGTAGGTAGGTAGGTAGGTAGGCAGGCAGGCAGGTAGGTAGGTAGGTAGGTAGGTAGGTAGGTAGGTAGGTAGGTAGGTAGGTAGGTAGGTAGGTAGGTAGGTAGGTAGGTAGGTAGGTAGGTAGGTAGGTAGGTAGGTAGGTAGGTAGGTAGGTAGGTAGGTAGGTAGGTAGGTAGGTAGGTAGGTAGGTAGGTAGGTAGGTAGGTAGGTAGGTAGGTAGGTAGGTAGGTAGGTAGGTAGGTAGGCAGGCAGGCAGGCAGGCAGGCAGGCAGGCAGGCAGGCAGGCAGGCAGGCAGGCAGGCAGGCAGGCAGGCAGGCAGGCAGGCAGGCAGGCAGGCAGGCAGGCAGGCAGGCAGGCAGGCAGGCAGGCAGGCACGCAGGCAGGCAGGCAGGCAGGCAGGTAGGTAGGTAGGTAGGTAGGTAGGTAGGTAGGTAGGTAGGTAGGTAGGTAGGTAGGTAGGTAGGTAGGTAGGTAGGTAGGTAGGTAGGTAGGTAGGTAGGTAGGTATAAATTCTAGAAATGCTTAAGCACCTAATATTAAAAGAGCCTTTTCACAGACTTTGTCATGTTTTGAAGTTTGTCATTAAATGTTTTATATTGATTAATGTAACAATTGGATCTAAATAGCTCCAGTAAAAAATCAAGAATAAAATTAACAAAAGAAGAAATGTAAGCTTCAGCAGGGCTCGAACCACTAACCCCTGGAGTCCTGGAGTAAAAGTCCTCCATTTAGACCAATCGTCCATCCTTCCTCATACAATGAAAAATGTATTTTATATTTTATATAAGCAATCCTCGTAGTTTCACAAAACATAACGACAACAACAGAACCCTTCAAATTATTCAATTGTTTCGCGTTGCAACGATTTATGATTTTCAGGTTTCAAATGATGCATATAATGGCTATTTAACAGCATGGTAAATGTTCAGTATTACTGTTTCCTCACAAATATCATAACTAAAACGAAAATTTGCGAATCTGAAACAACTTTTTTTTTTTCAATTTTATCAATTTACCAAGACGTGAAAAGGCCCCTTTAACAGTGTTGCACTCGCTTGAAACACATCTTTACGCATTCGAGGACTCAGTGCTTGGTCAATACAACCGTTGCTTTGAAGTCAGAACTGGACTTTCGACATTAAAACGAAGGTTTATTATACAATAAGTCTTTGAAACATTGTATGCACCAGAATGGAAAATATTACTAAGTTGCATGATAAACATATATTTGTTTTGTTTATCGAGCATTAAAGCAAGTGCTTTGATCAAGATGACAGTCAATTGATAAATCAAACGATGTGATACATTTGTTGGTAAAATATAATTACACTGAAGGCGCGTAGGCAAATTCTCTCTGACATTTGAAGGACATGTACAAGTGACGTGTCAAAATATGGCCATTGACTTGTGTTGTTGTCAATTTCGAAACTGACTTTTCAGTTCTAGCCTTATTGTGAATATTTTAGAAGATAGCATCAGTTGCCTTCAAAGCAAATAAGTTGATAATACGGAACACATTAAATAAGTGTTACATGTATGCTTGTCAAAAACCTTCAAGGGCTTAGACTTACTCTTTTTAATATACCGCTCCAGGTGGGATAGGTAATAGATAAATTGTAATGGTTAATGTTTTTCTCTCTTGCCACCATTAAATGACGTCAGTTCAATAAATCATGATATGAATGAAACTTTACGCTGATCCATTTTTTATTGCTTTTTTGTATTGTTATTACATTATTGGTATTACACTTTTAGCGATGTTGCTTGTTAATTTTATTGTAAATTTGGTTTTAGCACACCGATCTCGTCTGCCAAAAACGTGCTTGAAATCTTACTTACCTATATCGCTAAGTAACAGACTATTACTATATCGCTAAGTAACAGACGTATTAATGTATGAAAAAGTTAATTTTACATTTTACAAATACACGGAGCTTAACAACCGTCGGATAGTTATCACAATGCATTTGTATGTTTAAACATACATTGAATGAAGGAACAAATAAATCGATCAAAACTTGAAAGATGATTAAAATGAATGTGACTGTACGAAGCACGCCTCTGATAGGTGTTATCAGGAAAATGTAAAATTACAGTACTGGTTTGTTTCACAATTTGCCCGGTTGTTAAGAAGGTTTTCCATGTGAGTGTTTTTAAAGTGTGCTTTTTACCCTTTCGGTCATAAACAACTAATTAAGCCGATCGTGTATATTATAAAATGATAACAAATGCAAATTAAACAAATGCAGATTTTCAGACTCCGTTTAAAATTGGTTTGTGTTGTTATTTTTGTAGGCATTAATAAGTACAAGTCAGTAAGCATAACCTGAAGTTAATAATCCAATTACAATTAATTGTGTATATTTGGCGAGTAAAAGCGTTTCTGAAGTCCATCAATGTCAACTTGCATTATGCCCTTTGTAAATAAACTCGTCTGTCATATTATATTGTTCACAGGATTTTAAATGAAAATAACACGGCAAACAGCCGACTTATATAGCATGCTGGTTTGTAAAGTAAGACCACCACAGAACAAATATTAGTTTGCAGAAATAAAATTAAGCAAAGTTTGGATGTCGACGACGAAATTCTGATCGATATACAGTACTTAAACGAATTAATGATACATCAATATTATCAACTGTACAATGAATAATTAAAAAATGTATATCCCGCATACAGTTTCATTTAATAAATAATAATCGAACGCTTTTAACAGAGTTTCTGTCGAACTCGTATGCTGCAATCATTGAATAAAAAATAAGCAAAATCGTAGGCTTAAATTATCTTTAAAATAAGGGTATCTAGGGATTTTTTATATGCCAAAATAATGCGTGATAATTAAATATTGCAATATCTTGGATATGGTTTATTCTGTTAAAAAAACAAATACGCCATTGATGTGTAGCATCATTATATTAGGTTAAGGATGAACATTTTTGCTGACCAGGTGATTTTTTTATGTAAAGACGTAAGAAAAAGACAATTACCATGCATTTTATTATGACACGTTTTCGTGTATTGTTTTTTTTGGGGGGGGGGGATGAAAATGTTGTCTATTTGTGACGGTTATGACGGTCATACATTATTAAACTACCATGTATTATTCTACATTGTGCTGTGCAATCCGCACTGGCTAATCAGGGAAGACACTTTCCGCTTCAATGGAATTTTTAGTTTCAAGAAAGTCACTCCTTACCAAAAATCAAAGTTAGGCAGAAAGTGTCGTCCCTGATTAGCCTGTGTGAACTGCACAGGCTTAACTGGGATGACACTATACGCACATGCATTATGCCCAGTTTTCTCAGAACAAGGCTAATTTGAATTAACATCTGCATTAAATAGTGATATTGACATTTCGCAAATATTGTCGGCATTCCTTAATTGGAAATATTCTTTATAATGTAACTGATTATTTGGTCATAGAAGGGATGCCAATCCGGTTTGACGGGGTTATAATAAAACGATGCCACCGCGGTATGTGCAAATAAAAAAGTTGATCCGCGATTCAAGTATTAATATTGTTAATCCATATCTCAGGAGCACTTTAACTCTACGTAATGGCAATGTGCGCTTTCCTTAATTACTTACTAGGAAATACATACGCTCAATAAGAATTATGTGAATGGTTTCAATCGCTATCAAAGTATAGTAGAAACATATCTTATAGACAGTTTTGAACATAAACGGCAAATGAGCACGGTGTTATATATGGAAAAAATGCATGAGAAGCGAAGATGAAGAATGTTTTGACATGGGTTGGCGATTAAGCTAATCAGCAAGCCCACCTAAAAAAACATTCATCCTGTGTAATTCACATGCAATGTATACACGCCAAGTATTTTAACAATCGCATCCACGGCCATTCAAATTTATATGGATATTTTATATGATGTGGATCAACTCGTACATGAAATCGTGATCTTAGACAAGTTATTGCATAACAATGCTTCAACAAAATATAGCGTTATGTTTAAACATATTTTATTAAATTGGTTCGCGAATACTAAAACAATATGAACTGGTATTATTACACTACAGCTTTAAGTATTGTGTTGTCTTAATGATGGTTTATTTTGTTACTGAACCAAAGAGTATGTTTTCCTGTTAAGTACGGGTCGTGTTTATATTGTCAAAGATAGATTTTTAGTCGCATTGCAAAGTAAACGCATGAAATGCATTTCAATTTCTTTTTTTAATATCGTAACATACTTAAATACGTTTTGTTTTTGTGCTTATAAATTTATCAATTGCATCAAGATATCTGTTTACACTGTGGTACATAGGAAATTATATAATAATGTCATAAAAAGTGAGTTAGAAGAACGTGGTGTCCGCTTAATATCAAGATGGTAATGCATATCTTGCAGACGAATGTTTATTTTCGGTTTGACATCGTTTACCAGCCTCAATATGTGGTAAACGCTATATAAAAATAGTAAAGTTCAACCAGTAAACACTTTTTAAACACTAATAAACATTAAACAACATTTTTGCATACGACTTAAAAATATAATCATAACATAAAACAGCATTTTTGGAATTAAGCAAGCAAAAACACATCGGTAAAATTATCACAGAACTATGCTATTTTCGATGGTTTGGTTTGTGGTATCAGTTCGTCATTTAGTCGCAGTTAATGGCGGACACATAGATTACTTAATCAGATATGACGGATATCAGAAATTACCAGAAAATACAATGATTAGCATGACCTTTAATTTTGCTTTAGGGAGTCTTTGATAACATCATTAATCCCAGAGATGTAGCTTATAAACATAGTAGCAAATCCATTTAGTTTGTTTTAGTCGAACAACTTGATAAAAGAAACAGCATAAGCATATACATTCGAATGCGAATCTTTTTCAATGTAAAAAAATTGGTCCACATTATCGGTATGCAATTATGATTTACCAACATTACTGTACCCTATATATTTAGGTACATCGTACATACTTCATTAAGAAAACATACTTCAGATGTGTAGGTCTAAGATTTTTAGTTAATGCATACGTAAACAGTATGTTGTGTACCTTGCATTTAGTTTTTCCTAACATTCATCTCCGTATGTATCGACAGCAGATAGCTATTCCACAGCTGATTTTGTAATTGTTTGAAGTAATTCATTTCATCTTGACAATAATTGTCAAATGATAATTAAGAACATTCAAGTAAAATGCTTATAAATACAAATTATACATATATATGCTACAATCAACTAGCAATGACATGTCTTGAAAACAAAGGGCATAGCATAAAAAGTGCATAGCCTTAGGTTAATAAACCGTCGATTATGGGAAACTTTGCTTTAAATTCGTGAAGGCATTTCAAGCCTCGTATGGTGTTAGAGCGGGGCTTATGACGATATTTTCTAAAGAGGTACGGTGGGATAGTACTCCTTGGATAGAACCATAAATTAAAGATTGCATAGCAAAATATTAAGTGCATCCGCTTTCTCCCGATCATTTGTTATAAGAAACACATAACGATAATTATTATCAGATGGTATTTATTTAGTATCTTTAGGTAAAAAAAATATATTCGCAAATCTGTGTAGTACATGTAGATCACTTCACACACTGCTAGGCTTTTGGACAATACGGTCACGGAGCAGACATGTACGGACAAAATACGGACTCGTCAAACACAACGGACTCAGTCCTGACACTTCTCGTTATACAGAATAGGCTTTGCAATGTATCCCTTCTGTATCCGAATGGTCTGGACTGTTTTCGTACATGTCCGTAGTTTTTGCACTGTGTCCGAAGCGTCTGGACTCATTTTTCTTTATATGTCCGTAATGTCCTTAGAGCCTGCAGTGTTTCCGTTCATGTCCGCATATCCATACGAGGTTTGGAGCGGCGTTTTATTAGAAGTTCTTATATCAGTCATATTCGGAGGATGGTCATATTACCCGGAATCAACTATAACGTAATCACTGTAGTAAAACCGAATCAGATTAAACCAAAACAAACAATTTGATACCAAGATTTAATACATTTAAAAACACAAAATGCAACACATACAGCAAAAAACATTATTGACAAATATTCAGCGGCGTGCTCACGACGTCATTACTAGAGTTGCGACACCTTAAGGGTTTCGCGGGATGGAATGAGTGGAGAGATCAAATCAAATAGAAAATTGATTATTTCTATAAAAAATTGGTACGAAAAAATATGTGGGTACGAAAAAAAATTGGGTACGAAAACAAATTTGAGTACGAAAAAAGGGTACGAACAAAATAAGGGTACGAAAAACTATTTTGGTACGAAAAAATGGGTACAAATAAAAAATTATGTACGAAAAAATTTGGGTACGAAAAAAATTGAGTACGAACAAATAGGTACGAAAAAATTTGGATGCAAAAAATGTGGGTACAAAAAAATTGGGTACGAAAAAAATGTGGGTACAAAAAAAATGGGATACGAAAACAAATTAGAGTACGAAAAAATATAATAAACGAAAAAAAATAGAGTAAGAACAACTTATTGGGTACGAAAAAAAGGGGAACGAATAAAAATTTGGGTACCAACAAATTTGGGTACGAAACAAATTTGGGCCTGAAAAAAATGGGTATGAAAAAAATTGGGTACGAAAAAAAATTGGGAACGAAAAATTTGGGTACGAAAAACATTTTTTTAAGAGAAAAATGGGTACGAAAAAAAATAAGGATACGAACATATTTGGGTACGAAAAACATTTGGGTACGAAAAAAATGGTTACGAAAAAAAAATGGGTACGAACAAATTTGGGTACGAACAAAATGGGTACGAAAAAAAATTTGGGTGCGAACACATTTGGGTACGAAAAACATTTGGGTACGAAATGATGGTTACGAAAAATAATTGGGGTACAAAAATATTTGGGTACGAAACAAAATTGAGTACGAAAAAAATGGGTAAGAAAAAAATTGGGTACAAAAAAATATGGGTACAAAATATTTTGGGTACGAAAAAAATTATTTAAAATCAAATTTGAATTATCTAGCGCGTGAGTTGTCTCCTGGGGGTGAAATGTCTTGGGGTTGCTATTAACGATACATGTACTTCCGGCCAAGCCACGTGTTTATAGCGATTGCGCAATAAAAAACACCACGTTTTCGTCATTTTATCAAAAACTAGATTTGTTCCAGAAATGACGAATATGCCATCGTGTAGATCGCGTTCTGGTCCATATACATGTCAATGTTCAGCAAAAGTTATCAGCCAGTTTCGAATAGAGTCAAATGGTGGCTATAACCAGGAGCTTGACGAATTTTAGTCGCCATTATCATTCGTTCAAATGAACGTCATCAATAGATGACGTCCAATATATCACTCATTCCATACGAAAAAAATGTGGATACGAAAATTTTGAGTTCGAAAAAAATTTGCCAAAACAAATTGGGTAGGAAAAAAAATCGTAATGAAAATATGTGTACGGAAAAAAATGTGGGTACGAAAATTTTGGTTGCGAACAATTTATGCCAACAATAATTTGGGTACGAAAAAAAATGTGGGTATGAATATTGTGGGTTATATAAAATGTGGGTAGGAAAACAAAATTTGGTACGAAATAGATGTACTTTATAGACGATTCTGTGTTCAGGTATATTTTCCACAATCAATTGAACATTTGTAAAGACATAGAACAAACTAATAAGATTTTATTTCAAGTTTTGGAGGTGTACATTGTGGTATGTCAGGTTAGTGTTGTTTTTTCAAAGCATGAATCAAATTCGAAACAATCGGAGACGGTTGATGCTCTCCAAAGGTTTTTTGGTCACAATATTGTACTATATATTCAGATAAAAGGAAACGTCTTGAGGGGCATAACTTTGGACATAATAATACAATGGATGGTTATGCAACTTTAAAATTTCAAAGGGCCATAACTCTCTAAATAAATCATCTAACCAAAACCCACTTTTTCAAGCATACAGCAGAGACTTTGAAGGTACATAAACAGTTACATTTGCAGCATAGTCTTTTGAACGCGTTGAGTAAATAACATTTACTTCATTGACGTTGCCAATAAAATAAAGCTGTTGTCAAGAGAGTGCAATTGGTATAATTTGAAAAGTGGACTGATATGTTCATTGCCTTTATCCCTGCATGCATGAGGAAACTGGTGCTTATTCAGTTCCCCATTTATGCTTGGAAAGTCGTCGAAGGCTAGTTATTAACAAAGTTAAGGGAAGTAACTACGCATGGACCAGTTTATGGATATGAAAAAACACATAACAGGGCTTGAACGGCACGTGAATCACCTTGTTAATAAACGATTTATACCGTTCAAGCCCTCCTTTTGCCAAGTTTCTGCACCCCACCAGAGCATTATAGATAGAGTTTATGCAATAATAGCTGTTGTAAACGTTATCTAGCTTTGACAAAAAACATAATAGTTTTACGAACGTAATTTGTTATATTTTCTAAAAACGTTTTTACACTAAAAATGGTCTTAGAAAAATTATTAGGAAAAAATCTTCAAAAAAATTAAAGTGAACAATTTTTAGAAAAAGAAAATTCTGTATTTAATATCTTTTCTATACCGTCTGGCAACATCCCACATAGGGCATTGTTATCCCTAGGGAAACACGCACCTAACTGCGAGACGTTTATTTCTGATTATCGGGTACAAAAAGTATTTTGACTAATGCCTATAGCCTAAAATTTGAAACACCTATAGAAATAATGTAGTGTTGATTTAAGCCGAGCAATCTTAAATTAACAAAAATAACGCCGACAATAGATGCATACAGTTTTAATATAACTTTTAGCGGACGTATACTCAAATTTGACTATATATTAAATGTACAAATTTACTCATTATTTGACGACAATATACAAACATACTTAAAGCATATCGGAGAAAAAAAGTGGCTTAACGATTCCTTACCGGTTATATTGGACATCCGATTAGACCGAATACATCGCACAAAGTTACGTTGTGTTCACTTTCGCGCGGCTATCGTATGGGTAAACGTCAATGCTCTTGCCGTCTGTAGTCGCTTGTCGGATCTTATCCTATACATTGAATGGACATAACCAGAACCATAACCAGAATACTAATTTTAAAACGCGCCAATGTTTATGGTGTATTTCTTTTATATTCAGTTCGCCTTTACTGCGATGAATATAAACATATGCCTACGTAAATACATGCATCAATATTTCAATGTGTGCAATGACGTTCAAAATCAAGTTTATAGCTTCTGATTGTTAGAACCACAACGCCGTTGAAAAACAAACAGGTGCGCTCATTTAATCTAATGCTTCTCAACAATTCAATTAAGTGATACTTTTTTTATTGTATAGATAATTGAAATTGGTCAAACCTGAAAAAGTTGGTAAATTTTACGCTTTATTTTCTCTCTCTTTAGCTCAATACAGTTTATATTTTTGTATAAAGTTATTGTAATACTTATGTATTTCTTAGCTTATTTCCATGGATGAGATTAATAAACAGATTTGGTAATTGGATTCAAATTAAACTTGATGAGTTTGTTTATGACTTTAAATATCTCGGTGTATTTGTGGGGTTGTGGGTAATGGCACAGCAGTAAATAAACAGTAATTTACCGCAATAAATCGTCAACCAAAATACAAATCAAAACAAACAGATTTTATATACATTTGTTAAATATTCAATTAATGTGTACTGCGGTGAAACACTAGAGACATATTTGCTTCTTGTAGGGTTTTTAATTGTTTTATACACATTGACACAATGCAGAAATTGTCTGTTAATCATGCATCAATAATTTTTTATCTATTGAAATTTGATCTAGCAGAATGTTAAGTTTGGTTTACTGTATGCTGTTAAAGGAGTTAATGTAGTAACATTAGTTACTTATTGAGTAATGTATTATTAGTTAGATGCTTTAGTCATTTGTGAATGTTTACATCGCATTGTTCTTTGACAAAACACCCATTCACATCATGATTGATGTGCAACTTGTGCTTTTTAATGCCGGTAATAGAATACAACATTTAAAAAATCAGCATTTCATTTTGTTAATTATTTCACAGTACACGAATAATTTATTCCATTTATAACTTTTGTACAGTATTGGCATTGTTCATATTGTTTTATTCCACATAAGCATATTCTAGAATTGTGCATTGTCAACTGTTCTGTCATTTACTGCAATTTGTTTCAGGTTAATTAGAAACTCAGTGTTCCACCTGGGACTTTCACATCGAAACTGGCCCTTCTCCGTGACCTTCAGCACAAAACAATAAAGGCTATAACAAAACACTAGTCATACGTATTTCTCATTACTTCATTTACTTCATTTTAATGCTAAGCGAGTTTCCTTTGAATATTGAGAACTTTAAATGAATATGAAAATTACATCAACATCAATATGTATCTGTATTGCATGTGATCGATTTTGAACTGTGTAATAAAAAGTTCAAAACAAACAAAAAACTAGTCATTCTTATTTCTCATTATATTTTACGATTTCCAATATTTTTGGTTTTAAATATGTTCAGTATGATAATACAAAGGTTTCAGTTGCTCATCTAATACAATCTCAATTTACTAGGCTATTTGAAATGTATTGCACACAAACATTTTACCGTACCCCATTTTTATGCACCGCAAAAATGACCTTTTCTCAATGCACATGGCATTTAAAAACCTTCGTTATCTCAAAATTATTCACGGTGACCCCCTTTTTAATTATATATTTATTTCAGATACAGATCCATTAATCACCATAGAAATAATTATAGCATTCCGGATATTTTAAAAAAAATCACGAAACGATCGAACATCCTTGACACACTGTATTGCATGTGCGCGACAGTTTTCAGTGATAAATTGTCATTTGCTTTTATTATGCCGAAAGCCAGTTTTATATGGATTGGATTTGATACAACGACGTAGGAGCGTACCATTAATAGTATTGCGGTATCTTAATACACGTTGACGTTTTTCTCGTGGGCGTAAAAATGGAAAGCTGCAGTAAACAGGCGTCGATTACGTTCACAATGTTTGCCGTTGCTTGCTACCATACCTTCACCTGTTTGTCGGTTATATACTATTATTATTATTATGATGGCTCGAGGCTAAATTTTTATATTCATACATATTTTACTAATTAAGTTGAAAGCTACTTTAAACGAATACCACTAGTGCTGCATAATATTGGTATCAAATTCAATGCAGTAAATACCTCTGTGTGCTAAGTGTTGTCATAATTTTGATTCCCTTAGGATTTAGCATTCAACAAGCCATTAGATGGTGTGACCGATTTATTTGTTGGTAAATATATGGACAACTCAAAATGTACCAGTCTGTTTTGGAAAGTCTGTTTTCAGTAACATGAAGCATTTAATATAAATAAATAAAAACGGATGGTCGGCCGTTTCATTTTCAATAAAAATCAGACCCACTGAAAAAAGGTTTTTGACAGTTAGTTGTTAACATAAAAATGCCTTGCACAAACTTAAGATTCCAAAGTTAACAGTTTCATTTGCACAACAACAAGCGAGAGGCTATGATAAGGGATTTACATTTGTATTACATTTGGTAACTGCTTATATAACTAAGGTAGTAACAATGGTTTTAAGTCTTATATAACACCCGCTTTATAACCCCATCAAACAATTCCTCCACTAAAAAACGGTCCCTGATGGCCAAATATCCCCAATTAAAATCATAACATTAACCTTTATAATTCTAAAAGTTCTAAAAGTTTGTATAGGTAATTTTTTCGAAAGGCACACGCTGAGACATGAAATATTATCCTAAAGGGTCAATAAATGCTCTATAGTGTTGTGTCTATGTTCCGTCATAACTTTCTCTCACAATGAAACCAGACACAGTCTGTCATTAACGCATTCGGCATTACTTGTCTTAATCCGTTTATCACCTACTAAAAATACTTGTAGCATCTATGAAGGGCATAAGTGTGTGCATGGGACCATTCAACCAATTACATAATAATAATAAACTCATTCAACAGCTTACACAACGATTAATTTTCTTGGCAGTATTCCACAGAAACAGTTTCATTTCCCGCTAGCAAAGTGCAAAACATTGAAAAGGGTCAATACTATGACAAGCAAACAATGCCTGAAATAAAACATCAAATGCTACAAATACATTAAGAACTTGAAAAAAAATAATATAAAAAAGAGACTAAAACTCGAACATTAAAAAAGCCTCGAACAATTAATCCAAGATCTGAAATATTGCAGTATGCGTGACAATCTATTATATCGCAATTTATTAGAGGAAAAGCAGAACAACTATGAAAAAGCTATTAAACTGTATTAAGAAAAGACACAATTTTGAGTCGCTAAAGGTTCGGATACAAAGAGGTTATCGCTTTGAACCGCCTAAAGCCGACGAGAAGAGACGCTTTGGGTGTCCGGTTCAAGAAACGAGCTACGAGCGGCAAAAGAGCTTAAGTGAACAAACATTTGAAATATGAACATTTTCCTACAAAGGTCGTTGAGAAGCAACAAAAGCTGGAACCCATTATACTCGGGTGTCTTGTGATTCCATTGTAAATAATTTCGGTAAAGGTTTACTAAATATGTGTCAGCTGATATGGTCGAGTGAGGGGAGAAGATTTCACGGGAATTACTCATAACGGTATGAGCTTAGTAGATAATTTTCTAATGCATCATCATAATAAATACAATTTTCAAATCATTTGCCTCTATTCCTCTTGTTCAAAGTGAGTATTGTGTTGGTTCGTCACTTGTCATTGTTATCCGAGTGTTTTAAATTTGATGACAAATATACAGTGTGTGTTTATAAGCGAAATAACAAATTAATTAGATACCTCAATATATGATTTAAACAATAAAATGCACGAACATGTGTATGTTGATTGCCACACGTCGATATTTAAAAACTTTATATGGAAATACGGTAACAAATATAAAAAACATTCGATATTAAAAACCTTTGTTTTCAAAAATAATAATTATCCATAGTGTTTAAGTACAAAAGAGCTAGGTCTCGACATTGCATACGAAAACTATAATATATATCAAGCTCAAACCATTTGTATCATTGTTACAGTTTTTAATTGCTATTGAGTCGGTGATGGTTATGTTATGATGTAGATGTATTGCCCTGCAAACATATACGTTGCATTTATCTGCCAATATGAATCAATACACAGTGGAATCAAATGGAATCAACAAGCCATTGGCTCAGCAATCGTATTGTGTCATGGTGATAATCTCAAGTTTTTAAATTGAAGTAAGAGCTTGTAAATTGTTGTAACATAAACATTTTGATCTATTATATTTCAATAATAATATTTATAATTTTGCTAATTATTATTGTAAAATTGTCTTTTACAATGATGTAGTTGTATCATTAAATTTTATGATTAATTTTATCTTTCTTAAACAAATTTAATAAAAATTTCATCGATGTAAATGTAAAAATCTAATAAAGCACTGATGTGAAATTTTTAAACTCATAATATGGCTTATTTATCAGTTACATAGTTATCTGAGAACATTTTGAAAAGGCAGTGACAAATAATATTTCTCAGTCCAAAACCGTTTTCTTTTACACAAAATACAGACAACCACTCACTACTTGTCTGGAATCTAGTCATGAGCTAACCTGAGCCTAACCACAGTTAACCACTCCCTTCAAAGCCTTTGCCCAGCTAATGTTGATATAATTGCAGCTTATAATTGCATATAATATATCAATCGTGTTTTAACGTCTAATAAGGCAAACCCTTTGAACATACGCCTAATCAACAAGTTTCTTGAACTTCAGGAACAAATTGAATGACCATAAAATTGTGCTCAAGATGGTGTTTTGTATATATAACCTTTTATTTCTTCAATAATTACGAAAAATGGAATAGCATTTTCTAGTAAACAATGCCAATTACATGGGGAAGATTAATGAACTATTCACCCTTTGCTTTCAGAAAAATAATAATACCCTAAGCGGAGTGTGACTTCAAACTTTGTGCAATCATGTAAGAGTAGAAAGAGCCTTTTTGTGTTTTATGTTTTTGCTCTTTAAGTATGTGAAACTTTGGTGTTTTAATTATCCTTTGGAGAGAACAACAGACGTCATTTCTCTTTATGATGTATTTTAGTACTTTAATTAAGTTTTAAGTGTTTTTGTAAATTTTTCTCCTGTTCTTTGAATATGGAGAAAAGTTGCAATACGTTGTTTCCTACAAAATTGTGAATTTGGTTTAACAATAGAGTATATGAAAATATGAAATACTTGAATCATATTATTCCGCAAGTATCCAAAATGGCAGCAAGTTGTAAAGTTCACCTTTAGTCCTTACCAAGATAATTAACATATTTTACACAATAATACATGTTTGCATGATTTGACTCGACGCATTCAAGAGTGACAGAGTGACTGAGTGAGTATGTGTACATATAAAAAACACATTTTAATTCCATACATTGGTAAGCATTCATTGTGTTGTTTGTACAGTTGTGTGTCAATATAAAGAAGTGAAACTCCAGCTGCTGGAGCAGTATTGAATTTTCATTAAAAAAAAAAATAATAATAATAAAAACACAATACCGCTACCAGCCTCTGAAGGCTGAAAATATAACAACATCGAAGATATGTACGGGGATACACGCTACTGCATCCACGCAGCACACATCAAACTGTTGTGCAATGCAATATAAAGAAGTGAAACTCCAGCTGCTGGAGCAGTATTGAATTTTCATTAAAAAAAAATAATAATAAAAACACAATACCGCTACCAGTCTCTGAAGGCTGAAAATATAACAACATCGAAGATATGTACGGGGATACACGCTACTGCATCCACGCAGCACACATCAAACTGTTGTGCAATGCAATATAAAGAAGTGAAACTCCAGCTGCTGGAGCAGTATTGAATTTTCATTAAAAAAATAATAATAAAAACACAATACCGCTACCAGCCTCTGAAGGCTGAAAATATAACAAAATCGAAGATATGTACGGGGATACACGCTACTGCATCCACGCAGCACACATCAAACTGTTGTGCAATGCAATATAAAGAAGTGAAACTCCAGCTGCTGGAGCAGTATTGAATTTTCATTAAAAAAAAATTAATAAAAACACAATACCGCTACCAGCCTCTGAAGGCTGAAAATATAACAACATCGAAGATATGTACGGGGATACACGCTACTGCATCCACGCAGCACACATCAAACTGTTGTGCAATGCAATATAAAGAAGTGAAACTCTAGCTGCTGGAGCAGTATTGAATTTTCATTAAAAAAATAAATAATAAAAACACAATACCGCTACCAGCCTCTGAAGGCTGAAAATATAACAACATCGAAGATATGTACGGGGATACACGCTACTGCATCCACGCAGCACACATCAAACTGTTGTGCAATGCAATATAAAGAAGTGAAACTCCAGCTGCTGGAGCAGTATTGAATTATCATTTAAAAAAAATAATAATAAAAACACAATACCGCTACCAGCCTCTGAAGGCTGAAAATATAACAACATCGAAGAAGTCTAATGCTTTGTGTTATGAAAATTTCACATTTTCGAATGTTATATCTATATGATGCTGGATGTTTTTATTTCTTCTGATTGTTACTTGGTTCTTTGTAAAGTAAGATAACTGGTCACCAGAATTTACGTTTTATCTATTATGTCATTGGCTTATGAATTATTATATAATTAATGATTAATTTCATTAAAAACATGTACGTTTTACTTATTATATGCTATATTTTATATTTCAGATGTGTTTTTTGAGTACACCTCAGAACATAAATTATGTGAATGTCACATTGAAATTAATACAATGTGTGAGCTCGATATAAACTGTGATGGTATATGCAGACCAGATACCATAACATTATTACTGCCATAAGCAGTATGTTACAACATACAGTTACAAGAGGCAGAATAGACTTCTACCTATTTTACTTAAACAATTACAAAAGAAACGCAACGAGTTATAAAAATACTACAATTTTAGCTTATGTCAAGTTTGTGACATGTACATTTTGTATATAAAGTGAGGTTGTATCCTGACAGCAGGAATACTTCTCATTCTCATTACGATACTCAATTTTTAATTAAAATATCGACATTTTTATACGGGCAGGAACAACACATGCAACACTGATTATTCCAGACTTGAAACATATTTCAAACTGGCAGCATATACAGTTTACTAGCATATGCAAACCGGAATATCACAAAAAATAAAAAAAATGCGTGATACATATTGGCTGGTAAACCACAGTGCCAGTGACTGCGTGCAAGCACGCATAACACACAACTGCTTTACATATGTCTAGCAAGTGTCTGCATTTGTGGGATAGTTCTGCAGTAAAAACTGAGCGACCCAACCAACGAGTGCAGGTGTTGTGGCGAACAGATTTCTGGATATCAATTGTGTTTGTATCCATTTCGAGGAAAGGAATTCGAAGCCGATCCCAATGAAAGCAAAACCGTACTTGCTAAATTCGGACCATTGATTCATTACACATAGTATACAGTGTTCTACACCCTATGTACACAATAAACAGTTTCCAAATAACTTATACACATTATTGATTATTTAACAGATTTTGACGGATGATCATCCACGAACAAACCGATATTTTGAGCATGTTTTAACAAGGTATTTCATTTCGGGTATTAGAACATAATGTATTCATTTATGACAAAAGTTTGATGGATCGCCTACCCAACTACACATACATATTCACCCCATCACACAACCGCCTACCAACTGTTGGAGAAAGAGGAGAACGTTAATAATTAATATGGATATAATTAGAATAGTGTGTTTGTCAAGCTTGATTACAAAGAGCATTTACACAACTTTATTAACTGTATTGTATTATACATCAGTCAAATAGCCAATGTACATTTTAGTTGAAGACGGTTTCCTTGTTACTTAGGATTAATAAGGATTGACATTGCATGATTACTTAACATTTGTAGAGGTGTTTTTTTTCTAGCTATAGATTGAAACAGTTTAACTCTGAGGACAAAATTCATATGATTTGATTCTAGAATAAAAGTAGCAGCTCGACCAGAGTGTCTAAATTTACAATTGAAGATTTACATAACAAAAAATACTGTCCATGATATTGCCTTCTATTTGCATATATTTACTTATTATACCGCATATTGCCATCATGTAGTAATAGGCTTTATATTTTACCAATAGTTTATGTATTGTTGCATAAAAATATAGTAAGAAATAACATAATTGAAATATACCTTTTA
Organism: Dreissena polymorpha; assembly: GCF_020536995.1. Taxonomy (NCBI): domain Eukaryota; kingdom Metazoa; phylum Mollusca; class Bivalvia; order Myida; family Dreissenidae; genus Dreissena; species Dreissena polymorpha. Next base: position 121,025,792 of record NC_068359.1, on the reverse strand, counting down.
GATACAGTAAAGGACATTTGTTTCTGTGTTTTATAATAACTCAAAAGATGTAAATATTGAGGATACGCTTTGCATGTTAATTAGTGTTCGATAATTAAGCCAGCATTCACAATTGACCAGCATCTAGAGCAACATATCGAGATCAAACAGCCAGTTTGTTCTGAGTTCTATATTTCATAACATGTTATATTCAGTATTAAATATATATTCGTTAAATGAAATAACTTCTATAAAATATCTTAATAATTGAAATTTCTTTTATACCTTATGATAAAATATGACATTTCTGCAGTAAAAATAACACAATTGTTCTTTTCACCGATGAAAAGAACAAATTTTCGGAATTCCTTTTTCTATTTTTAGATTTACATATCAAGATGTACTTCCCTTGTTTATATCCTTGTATATTTTTGCTATGATCACGAGTGAAATAAAATCGATATTCCACCGAATCCAACACGTTTTCTTTTAGTTTTATGCTTTTTTTACCGTTTATTTACATTGTAAAAGAGCTTAACTGAAGAATTTTACTGGAATAATGACGTGATTTTGTCAACAAAATGACGTCATTTCGTCAACAAAATGACGTCATATCAATGTATTGAGGCACGCCACAGGAGAAACTCCAAGAAAGGGTAACTTTTAAGCAAAAGGAAAACAGCTGTTAATTATTTTCTTGAAAAAGGGCATAATAGAAACAGAAAAATTGTTAATGTCAGTGTAAGATCGTTTGTTATTTCAATCGTGATCATAGAAAAATAATATTTTCACTCGTGGCTGCGCCACTCGTGAAAATATATTTTCTATGATCACTCGTGAAATAACAAACGATCTTACACTGACATGAACAAATATCCTCTATATATATAACTAGAGTTGCGACACCTTAAGGGTTTCTCGGGATAGAATGAGTGGAGAGATCAAATCAAATAGAAAATCGATTATCTGTATTAAAAAAATTGGAACGAAAAAATATGTGGTACGAAAAAAAAATTGTGTACGAAAACAAATTTAAGTACGAAAAAAAAGGGTACGAACAAAATAAGGGTACGAAAAACTTTTTCGGTACGAAAAAATGGGTACAAATAAAACATAAGGTACGAACAATTTTGGGTACGAACAAATACGTACGAAAAAATTTGGGTACGAAAAAAATGTGGGTAAAAAAAAATGGGTACGAAAAAAATGTGGGTACAAAAGAAAATGGGATACGAAAACAAATTAGAGTACGAAAAAATATAGGGAACGAAAAAAATTAGGGTACGAACAACTATTTGTGTACGAAAAAAAAAGGGTACGAATACAAATTTGGGTACGAAAAAATTTGGGTACGAAAAAAATTTGGGTATTAAAAAAATGGGTAGGAAAAAAAAAATGGGTACGAAAAAACTGGGAACGAAAAACATTTTGGTACGAACAAATTGGGTACGAAACAAAAATGTGGGTACAAAATAATTGGGTACAAAAAATGGGTACGAAAAAAATGGGTATAAAAAAAATGGGTACGAAAAATAAATTGGGTACGAAAAATTTGGGTAAAAAAAATATTTTGGTACGAAAAAAATGAGTACGTTAAAATTTTTGGGTACGAACACATTTGGGTACGAAAAACATTTGGGTACAAAATAAATGGGTACGAAAACAATTTTAGGTACGAACACATTTGGGTACGAAAAACATTTGGGTACGAAAAATAATGGTTACGATAAAAATTGGGATACGAAAAACTTCGGGAACGAAAAAAATTGAGTACGAAAAATATGGTTGAGAAAAAAAAAATGGGTACAATGGGTAATAAAAAAATTATTTAAAATCAAATTTGAATTATCTAGCACGTGAATTGTCTCCTGGGGGTGAATTGTCTTCGGGTTGCTATTAACGATACATGTACTTCCGGCCAAGCCACGTGTTTATAGCGATTGCGCAATAAAAAACACCACGTTTTCGTCATTTTATCAAAAACTAGATTTTTCCCAGAAATGACGAATATGCCATCGTGTAGTTCGCGTTCTGGTCCATATACATGTCAATTTTCAGCAAAAAGTTGACAGCAAGTTTCCTCTAGAGTCAAATGGCGGCTATAACCAGGAGCTTAACGAATTTAAGTCGCCATTATCATTCGTTCAATTGAATGTCATCAATAGATGACGTCCAATATATCACTCATTCCATACGAAAAAAATGTGGATATGAAAATTTTTAGTTCGAGAAAAACTTTGCCAAAACAAATTGGGTAGGAAAAAAAATTCGTAAGAAAAATAGGTGTACGGAAAAAAATGTGGGTTCGAAAATTTTGGTTACGAACAATTTATGCCAAAAATAATTTGGGTACGAAAAAAATGTGGGTATGAAAATTGTGGGTTATATAAAATGTGGGTAGGAAAACAAAATTGGGTACGAAAATTTTGCTTCAAAAAAAAATGTGTGTACTAAAACAATTGGTTATGCACACAAATTGGGTACAAACTATTTTGGGTACATTTTTTTTATTAGGAAAAATGGGGTACCTGTAAGTATACCGGGGTACCCAAATGTATCATTTGAAAATTGGTGTACGGTTAAGTATACTTCAAAGTACCCGAGGTACGGGGAAGTAGTATCTGGGGGGGCCTTGACCCATTCAGCGTTAGTATCCCAACAAGTGGACCATGGGCCCAATGGCACTCACGTGAGACTCTAAGGAACTAAATTATTATCACAAGAGCATCGCATAACGGATGCCGATGCTCCGCTGCGGGTGCAGTTTTGAAAGCTTGTCAGAATGTTTTTTAAGAGGTCACAGTGACCTTAACCTTTGACCTTGTGACCCAAAAATGGGTGTGGCGTGTAGAACTCATCAAGGTGCATCTACATATGCAGTTTCAAAGTTATAGGTGGAAGTACTTTGATTTTCAATCCAATGTTTAGGTTTTAGGGGCGGACCCCAGACGGCAGAAAGACACGACACGACACGACAAGCTGGCTATGACAATTCCTAGGATTTTCTCCTGAAACAGCCGCGCTAAAAAATGAAAGTACTTTATGAAACATAAATGCTTAATTTATATGCCCAATGTTAGTTTTGAAGATAAATATTCATAAACAAATCAGCCAAGATATCGTTAGAACAAATGACCTGACCAAGTTTCTTGAAGGATAGACAGTAAAGGTGATTTCTAGAGTGGTAAAAAGATTTTACTATACCCATGTAAGGAAAACTGCCCTGCCCCTAACGGCCATGCATGGTTTTAAGCGGACGGAACCATTTTTGAACTCGAACCAGGTATAAGATTAAAAGTTCAAAATATCAATGAAATCCGATTAGGAATAAGTTTAACACTGACAGACATTAACATTGTATTCTATTTTTTCTACAATCGATAATAAAAGGTTCATGAGAGAATCACAATATAAGCGTTTAATTAATAAAATAAAAAAAAAATGTGGGCTACAAATAATTTTTGTTCCAAAAAGAATTAAACACTGTAATTAAATGTAGCAAACAATTGGAATTATTCAAATATTGATTGCAAATGAAACGGTGCTGTACATTAAGATTCTTGGCACTATTTCAGCTTTTATAGGAGTCATAAACAAGATGTGTTTGTGAAACAATATGTCCCCCATATATTTGACCTTTGACCTTGAATGATGACCTTGACCTTTCACCACTCAAAATGTGCAGCTCAATGAGATACACATGCATGCCAAATACAAAGTTGCTATCTTCAATATTGCAACAGTTATGGCCAATGTTTAAGTTTGACGCAAACCAACAAACAAACAAACCAACAAACAGACAGGGCAAAAACAATATGTCCCCCAATATAGACTTTGGGACATAACAAGAGCTGTCAGAGGACAGCGCGCTCGACTATTCGAGTGCTTGACAGTATAACGAAAGCTATCATGGGGAAATTGTTCATATTCAATAAGGTCAATGTAATATAGTCATATTCTAAGTGGAAGCAGAACCATACATGTATTTGAAACATATTGATCATTTTTGTTTTAAAGAAGTTGTACTTTATAGACGATTCTGTGTTCAGGTATATTTTCCACAATCAATTGAACATTTGTAAAGACATAGAACAAACTAATAAGATTTTATTTCAAGTTTGGGTGGTGTCCATTGTGGTATGTCAGGTAAGTGTTGTTTTGTTAAAGCATGAATCAAATTTGAAACAATCGGAGACGGGTGGTGCTCCCCAAAGGTTTTTTGGTCACAATATTGCACTATATATTCAGATAAAAGGAAACGTCTTTGGACAAAATAATACAATGAATGGTTAAACAACTTTAAAATTTCGAAGGGCCATAACTCTCCTAATAAATTATCTAACCAGAACCCACTTATAACATGCGCATCTCCTTGAGGTAGTTAAGCTTCCCATAAAGCTTCATTGTATTCTAATCTGTAGTTGGGGAGAAATAGCCCGGACAAGAATTGCACGACATGTATTTGTACAGTTTATAGAAAATTTCAAAGGACCATAACTCTGTGAAAAAGTAACCGACCATAACCGGCTGATAATATGCACATCTCCTGTCGGTAGTGAAGCTTCCCATAAAGTTTCATTGAATTCCGGTCATTGGTTGCTGAGAAATAGCCCGGACAAGAATTGCACTATATGTACAGTTAATGGAAAATTTCAAAGGGCCATACATTGTTACTCTGTGCAAAAACATCCGACTAGAACCGGCTGATAATTTGCACATCTCCTCTTAGTAGTGAAGCTTCCCATAAAGTTTAATTGAATTCCAGTCATTAGTTGCTGAGAAATAGCCCGGACAAAAATTGTGCACGGACGGACAGACGAAGCGGCGACTATATGCTCGCCCTAAAAAAATTGGGGGGAGCATAATAAAGAAATTATGGCAATGTAAAGGTGGTACGCAAACTTTAACATAGATTTATCAATTATATGCATATTCTAAGTGAAAAAGGCCATACTTGTTACAAAATGCTTGATACAGTTATCTGCTCTTGTTTATACATTGGGGTCATGTTGGTTAAGAAGAAAGCAAAATACATGTATGAAAGAAATATGTCACGGGACATAGAAAATATTTGAGGTGGTATGTAAACTTTAACATAGATTTATCAATAATATGCATATTCTAAGTGAAAAAGGGCCTAATTCTGTTAAAATGCTTGATACAATTGTCTGCTCTTGTTGATAGATTGGGGTCATGTTGGTAAAGAAGTATGCAAAATATAAAAGCGATATGTCAGTGGACATAGGAAATATATTTGAGGTGGTACGCAAACATTCCAATGCGCACGCCGACGCCGGGTTGAGTAGGATAGCTCCACTATATATTTTTCATATATAATAGTCGAGCTAAAAAGTAAATATACTATAAACAACAAGCTAACCTCAATCACAACTTTAATGCAATGCTTACAACAATAAAGTTACAATGATATGCCAGGGATTGAAACTAACTTTTTACTATTGTGGGCAACCATCTTTATTATTTTGGTTGCCCAGATAAAAAATAACGAGCCCTGAAATATGCACATGTGAATATTATACATTTTTTTAATATAATAATAGATAATTAAATACATTTGCTGACCATACACACGTTCAATGCATGATGTATTATTATGAGCTTGAATTGAATCATGTCCTATTCCTAAAAAATGAATGTTATTTAACTAGTATTGATCAATGGTGATCAATTGTTTTTCAATTTTATTGCACTGAATTGTTGTAAGCTTTAAAACAAAGAAGTTTACCAACTTTTGAAATTTAGTTGCCCAGGCCAAAATCTACTTGCCCCGGGCTCACGGGTAACCACTAATTTTCATCCCTGTATGCTCTTCATTTTCTGTTCTTCCATCCCATTCTCAAAATTAATTTTAAAGCACACTATTTTTAATAACATATGTATGAATTACTTGCCATTATCACCCAAAACACAATTTTACAAAGCTGTAATCCTGTCGTAGAGATTCAGTTTACCATAATCAGTGTTCTCTTTTAATACCGGCAGCCAGCGATTTCGCTGGTTACATTTACTCTTGATGCCGGCTACTTTTCCCAAATATATCAAGTAAATGTCACAAATGCTTTCATTTTACTGCATAGTTGCCGGCCATATAACTGGCTACTCATATTTTCTGGAAAACACTGAAAAATGCATGACAAACACACAATACTTTAATACATTTTAAATTCGTTTTTAAAATAAATTGACACTTCCAGCTTGTCGTCATTAAAATCCAAAGATTCAAAAAAAAAAAATCCACGAGATACGTCAACAATTGCGTAATCAAATGAATGAACAATAAAATAAAAGCCGGATTTTACATAAATTTCCGGTTGATAAACACAACAAGGTAAAGGTAGTCGATGAGACATAATAATAATACAGTTAGTAAGGCTCGTACCTTGGGTACGGTAAATATACTAAAACGTACCCGGGAATTTTAACACTTAATCGGTAGTTGTCGGCTATTTTGTAAAAAATAATTATGTTTACATTTATGTCAATTTTCTGTTAAATGGCCTTTATATTATCAAAACTCATTGTTAAAATCATTGATGTGATTTAATTTTAAATCTTAAACTGTTTAAAGTCGCGTCATTGTATGACGTCGTCAAGTATAATATTTTCCGCGACGTCGCACGTTCACCTTTTACCGTCATAGATTTTTTTTAAAGAAACATTATTTGGTTTGCGAGGTCCGTTAAATGAGTCACACCATATTCGGTATTTATATTATGTTTTAACAATTAATTAATACTGTGTAATAAAAAATTGTATAAGATATTTCGATATTTATTGAAAATGTTTCAAATTTTTTTTTATGCAACCTTTTATTCTAATGGGTGTATGCTATTATATTATACTTTGAATGGCATATCTGTTGTACCATAATCTTATTATTCATTTTTTATTGTTAATTTTATTTATTGTAGAGAATCATCAATGTTACATGTAGTCGCCAATGCTTGTCGTCAGTGTTAGTCGTCAATGCTTGTGATCATTGTCGTCAATGTTAGTCGTCAATCCTTATCATCATTATACATGAAGGAAATAAAAGCAGAAACAGAGACACATTCTTGATAACATGATTTTTCCAACGGCATCCTCTCAACACTCTTACTAAAAAGCATGTTTATGCAGATTTTTTAAAAGAGAAGTTTGTTTAAGGTAAACAATATTGTTTTACGTTAATCGGTAGCATGTTTTACGACATCGGGTTTTGGGTGGATATACAACTCGGATACAATCTAATATTTACGGGTTTGTTTAAATTTATTTACCGTACCCGGGGTACATGTAAGTAAACTTTAGAGTACACGGTGTACATGTAAGTAGTACCCGAGCCGAGAATGACCAATCGAGCCTAGTAAGTGAGTGATGGTGTATGGGATAACATGCACTTAGGGTGTATACACCATCAGTTTCTAACAGTGTAAGTTATAATTAAAAAAACTAATCCTGTATATAAAATACTAGTTAGTCATTAGCATCAGAATAAATGTGGTCTAAATACTAATAGCCGTCAATGTACCACAACAAACAATAAATTAGCAGTATAAGAACTTCAATAAAATTTACTATAGAAAAATCAACAATAAAACATATTTTTATACCAGTAATTTAAGTTATCAAAGGTGTGAGTTTGCTACATGTAGTGTGTTTTATTTTTCATTAACAAGTCAATTGAAGGTGTTAAAGATGCATTGATCCATAAGATTAAAAAGGGTAATTAACCACGGGCTTATTAAAATTAAAACGATGACATTAATCAATTATAATTACATTGTAACAGCTGTTTATTGTTGTATACTGTAAGCTTGCAATATTTTAATCAACTTACCTTGTATTAAGTTGGCACTTTGTTGTCAGGTGTAGAAACTTTGTTTACTTATTTCTGTTTAGTTGCACTGGCTGAACCAAAAGAATTATGTAGTCGTTTCTAAATAATCACGAAACAACCTACTAATGCATATATGCTTGCCAATTACTGAGTTTGTGCATTTCCATTCATTATATTATCGGCCTTGGCAAACAGCGTAGACCCAGATGAGACGCCGCGTGATATCTGCTATTTCTTACGCTGAAGATTTCCATATCCACGGGTGTTTTTATGTAAAATGTTATTGTTTTTCAATAGATCGTATACTTATCTACAAAACAGCGAATTAGCGTTCACTTTACATCATTATTATTTATGTTATTTTATGTTATTTTGTTAATACTTTCTCGCGTTCTTTTCGAACGTGTATTGGCAGCCATTTTGATTTTTGGTTGTATACTTCCGAAATAATGTGTTTAAATGACTCTTATATAAAAGAAAAATTAGTGCAGAAATTGAAATTTTAAGTATCGATTTCGCCCAAAAAAAATATATTTTGTTGAATTATTTGCGTTTAAATTTGATTGTTTGTTGCTTACATGCGAACTATTTTTTATGTGTACGCTAGTGGATATGTAATCAGGTTACCGTAAATACATCAATGAAATTTAACGGTTGTTTGTTTTTGTTTGTTTTTTTTTTGTTTTTTTTCTAAACGGGTTCAGCTTCGTGTGTTAAACGCAATATGAACTTATTTATTAATTTGGGAATAAAATCGCAAAATGTATTAATTAAAATCAAATTTGAAGTGTCTAGCGCGTGAATTGTCTCCTGGGGGTGAATTGTGTTTGGGTTGCTATTAACGCTTCCGGCGAGAACTCATTTTATAGCGATTGCGCAATAAAAAACACCACGTTTTCGTGATTTAATCAAAAACTAGATTTTTCCCAGACATAACGAATACGCCAACAGGTAGATCGCGTTCTGGTCCATTTACATGTCAAATTTCAGCACAGTGTTGAGCCAGTGTTCAAGGCCCTCAGATCGCGGCTATACCCTGCAGCTTAACGAATTTTAGTCGCCATTATCATTCGTTCAATTGAACGTCATCAAATTAGGACGTCAATTTAGCACTCATTCCATACGACAAAAGTCATATTCTTTCCCACTAAAACTGCATCTTTTTAGCGATATTTTTTTAATGATTTGTTTAAAATCGGGGAACTTGAGGTATGATAAATAAACAAACAGGTTATTGTCTGATCTTTTTGTAATATGTCATGCTCGGCACGAATACAATAACGGCTCGGCTTTATTGAGTTTGTATAAACATGATAATGCTCATTCATGTAATACACCGGCTAATCATTAATAGCTTTACATGCTAAAGCAGAGTTCAAAGTTAACATTCGTTATTATATATAACACTTCATAGTGTATGTTCCAATAATGATATAATAAAAAAGCATTTTGCGGTTAATGAAATTAACCTAGCTGAGGCATTACTTCAAAAGCTATGTATAAGGTTTATACAATATTTTACCATTCGATGCCTGCTTTCTTAAAACATTGGACAATACGTTTCACCAAATCAGATTTCATATGATTTTTTTATTTATGAATGCATACAAAAATGCGTACACTATTTGTAAAATACTACTACATGAGTGTTGTTTATTATTTTGTTTACATGTATAACCAGTTCTCATATCAAGAGTTTGACCTTATAGCACTGGCATAGAACTGCATTAGGAAAATGCCCATTATTTTCAACAATAAAATCAACGTTCGAGGTATTCTTCTTCAATACTAGTATTCGTATGATGCATTTATTAGCAAAGAGCTGTTTAAAATTATGCTAACGTATATATCTAAATCACATAAGTTTTCATTTATAAACAGGCTCATGATATATATCACAGAGCTTGATAGCAATTTGATACGTATAACAGTGTGTGCTATTACATGTGTTTGAATTTTGACAATATAATGCAACAACAACATTATATGCGTTTCGTATGCAAATCCTTCCAACCACAATGCTTATCAGTAGTTACTATTACACCATACAACAACGCTTTAAGAATTATTAATCACACAAGTGCATGTACCTATAATTTGTAATATTGCAACACATCCGCGAGACATTTTCCTAAACCAGTGATCCTATGTATGTTAGGTCAGGTTGAATCAACTATGACATAAACTCGAACATTAGAGGATAGCTGACTGGGAATCTTCATATTATCGAGTGTTGCGTATTAGGAATACATCTGTCGACATGATATACGCCTCTGATTTGAGTATACCTTATGGTATATGAATCGTGATAATGGTAAAGTATCATATTATATACTCTAATGTGTGCCCACAAGTTACATTATGCTTTCAATTGGGAATAATATTTCTCACGTCATTGCTTAAAAACTTGTCAGCAATATCTAATCATAAACTTATTGAACCAATACAAAGTTAAATTAATTAATAGAGAAATGAAAATAAACAACACAATTTACATACGCAATACATAATTTACTTGTGTTGTTATTAGTGTATGCTGAGTGAACTATAACTTAGTTTACCTAACCTTTAGTGCATTAACCGAATACGCAGAAGTCTAGTTATTATGCAACTAAATGCTAAGTCCGTAATCCTTCAATTTTAATTCTTACAACACCATTTGTTAACAAAAATATTGTGTACAATTATATTTATCACGGATTTTCCAATGCAATTACAAGCAACTTATATAACACGCTTGTTTGTAAAACTTATCATGTAATACTGTTAGTTTGAAGACACATTTTAAGCAAACAACAAATAATAATTTATAAATGTCAAACTCACATAAGTACCGCAAAGAAATATTATATTCGATACTTTTTAAACATGCATCAGCCACACACGTTTCAAATTCTAAATGAATGACGCTTATCAATATTTCAACCTTTATTCTAGAGTTTTTAAAATATACAGTTGAGGTCGAAGCCAAAATAACTGCCCTTGTATTGAGTCATTATTTTAAGTAATCCATGGTTACGTCGCATCCAATTTCGATTATGTTTTTACTAAGGATGTGATATATTTTTGAAGATTAATGGAAAATATTGAAGTGGATGTATTTGTTTGCACGCTCTTTTACAACGTCCATACTAACATTTATTACCGGATCGAATGAGTGCAGGTTTAATTATAAAAGATAATTGCTCCCTTACAATCACTAGTGGACTCGTTGAAGAAAGACATACACAAATTCAAAGGTCAAGATATCCTACAAAATCTCTTTTACATTTAGATTTAGGTCACAATATTAAGCAAATCTAGAATATCCCAATATATTGGATATTGTACATGCTTCCTGTTACATGTAATACATCATTTCTTATTCCATTGAGTTTTACAAGCATCGTTAGTTCTCAAATTGGTTTTAAATAAAGAAGATGCAAATTGCACGTTTTTTATTTTTACATGTTGTCTTGATTTTTTTACTAAATGCATAGCCTATTTTGTAAGGATATGGCGTTGCAAAATAATGGATCAATAATCATTTATAATGGACCACTGCTCGATGCATTTATGATGTAGAAAACATTAAGTGTGTTTGGTCCTTGTTCTCAAGCGATTTAGTCGAATAGGTATTGTGTATCTCAATATATGAATTCCACCATATGAAGTGTGGGTATGTAAATATTAATCAGCAACTAAGATTATATTGCGGCCAGAATTAATCCTTTTCCGCATTCCTTAAAGGAAATATTATCAATCGCATTCATCGCAGGTTGTGTAAGTGTTAATGTTGAAACGTTATACTAGTGGTGTAATTGTTAACAAATAGTACAGAACCGGTAAAATACTGTGTCAAGACAATAGATCCTTCTTAAATTACTTATTTGGAAATACATTTACTCAATGAGACTTAAAAATTCGTTTCAATCACTTTGATGCGTAAACTAGAAATATAATGTATGTAATTAATTAACATATACATGCAGGTCTTAACGCGTAATTGTTACATAAAAATATAGTTAAATACCTCTTTCTTTATCGATGGGTCGCTAGATATTACCCATAAAAATGCACATGTGCACAAATAAATGTTCTTTTTGATATATTTGATAAATACTACATACATATCATGAATTTGTTAGCTTTGAAAAGTGTTTTTCAAATATTAATATGAAAATCAATATAACAACTATCGCACTACATTTCGACTAGTACAATATATATTAACTCTAGATCACCGTAATGCAAGATGAATGCATGCGACTTAAAAATCTAACCGTTGTACGACTAACAAACACAAATGTTTTACTTAATGAGCATATTTTTACACATTCCCATAATAAGTACCACTGGACTATACTATCTTCGACGGCTTGGTATGTAATTTTGCTGTGTCATTGATTCGCAGTTGATTGCGGACACATGAATACATTTATCAGAAATGACGGATAAAATTACGGGGATCAAACTAATCAAAACATGGTCTCTTGGGCATGACCTTTGTTTCTAGTCAATGGCGTCTTGGTATTTGATTTCATCATAAATCCACAGATGTACCTAATTAGGCCCGTGTCAATCATCTAGTTTCTAATACTGAAATTGCGGAGACCAAAAGCATTACACTATAACTTGAAATGCGAAGCCAAAATAAGAAAGGTTTACATAATAAATATATATATATATATATATATATATATATATATATATATAGAATGTTCAAGTATGATCATGTATTTGTATTAATGCTCATAAATTGCCGTGATTGCATAGGAAATTATAAAAAAAACATGTCACCACTTTTACACATTGGAAGACGTAAAAGTAGGATTTGTCCAAATTTTGCACTTTGTTCCGCTGATATTTAAAGTTGAGTTCGTTGATTTTAACATTTTGCTTAGGATTTCAGTAAAGTTTACTGTTGTTCATCGTATCAGATAAACACATTGATAAAAAGAAAATATTTTCATAGAAAAACACAATCTTTTATTTTAATGTTTCGCCCAAATGGGCCTTATCAAAGTTTACAAATATGAATTCACTAAATAGTTATAACTTTCGTGTACAGTAATCAAGTAAATGTTTAGAGGTCGCCGTGGTGTAATGGATATGGTGTCCGCCTAGCGACCGGGAGGTCACGGGTTTGATCCCCAGCGTGGGAGCGTTCTTTAGATCTTCCGCAAAGACACCAAGTACTGGTTCTAGGCCCAGGAAACGGACTCGAGAGTGTTTAAATAAGCCTTAGGCTTTCGATGCAATCGAGCTAACATAAATAAGTTTAGACAAAGTAAATGTTGTACGTAAAAGTACAACAACGTCAAATATGACAGGAAATGACGCAATGACGTCATACATTACCATGTGATATACAATTGCGCCAAAATAAATAACATACTGTGAAAATGTGTTGCATTGTTCTTATACTTGCACATAAGACCCTGCCCATTGTAGTTTCTCTCCTTCCGTGAGGCACTTCTTTAAGTAATCCGCATGTGATTCGTAACGTTTCAATTTACTGTGGTGCGATGTTAGGTAGTTTTTATACTTATAAAACTTCTGCTTATGGAATTTGGCCTGGTCTCTTCAGATTGTTAAAAGGCGCGTCATTTTTTACTTAAATTGGGAAACAAAGTGTTGTTGTTGTTTGCCTAACAAATGCTTTAATATTGAAAATAGAAGAAATTAGAACTTTGATCAGTATTGGACAATGACTGCTAAGCTAAATCCTATATATACACTGACTTGAAGCAATTAGGAATATTATCACTGTATAGAAAACTGCTGTCAGAAATATAGTGCAAATTAGACCAAATACGAGTACATTCTCGGATGCCCAGGGTATAAGAGTCTCAAATTGTGCTCAATTAATTGCAGGTCTGTTAAAAACAAACCTCTCTCCATTTGTTACTTTGTATTATCGAATGACTATGACCTGGATGCATTAACTGAATTATGGCTTGGCAGCGATGTGGATGAGGTTTGTGTAAGCGAACTTCTACCTAGTGGATACGAAATAAAGCACGTTCCTCGTTGGGGTAGAAGACGTGGCAGAGGAGTGGCGGTCATTTTTAAGTCTGCACTACAACTTAAAGTAGTAGCCACTAGCAAAGAGAAAGAATTCTCTCAATTTGATTACATGGACTGTAATATGAGTGTACGCGGTTATACAACCCGCCTGACAATTATCTACAGACCACCGCCGTCAAAAGGAAATGGCCTAAGTGCCACTGCCTTTCTGGAGGAAGAATGGCCAATATTCTTGTCAAAGTATGTGACCACTGACAAAAACATTAAACTTGTCGGAGATCTTAACTTTCATCTTGACGTTCCAAACAACCGTGAAACTACCAAATTTCTTAGCATGCTAGATGCTTGTGGACTTAAACAACATGTAAATAAACCAACACACGTAGCTGGTAACATTCTAGATGTTGTCATAACAAGAGACAATGATGACACCATATCTAACATCGATGTCATCGATCCCGGGATCTCCCATTCGGCTAGAAACTGTCAATTGACCACTTTGCTGTGACAATGAACGTTAGAGCATCAACACCAGGGCCTGTTAGAAAAACGGTTTCTTTTCGCAACTTCCGCAATATTGACATTGATTTGTTCAAAAATGACTTACGATCATCTGCAATATTGAATTCCGAATCATATGTGACAAACGTAGATGAATATGCAGTCAGCTACAATTTAGAATTATCCGTATTGATAGATAAACATGCTCCACTACGTACCAAATCAATAATTCTACGGCCAACCTGCCCTTGGTACAATGAACATCTGCATAAAGAAAAACATATACAACGCAAGCTAGAACGAAATTGGCGTGTATTAGGGCTTACCATTGACCACCAGATTTACAGAAGCCAGTGTACTGTTGTCAACACGTTACTGGAAAAAGCTCGGGAACATTACTACCAAGATAAAATTGAGTCGTGTGGCAGAAACCCGAAAAGGAACAGCCTTTTCAAAGTTACCAATCATCTGCTCTAAAAGAAATGTGAAGTGATCTTACAGTCTAATTATTAACCAAGGGAGCTTGCTAAAGATTTAAGTGATTTCTTCGTTAATAAAGTGGAGTGTATACACAATATATCTCCCCAAACAACAAACGACTTCAATACTTTTGATATGGAAGATTCAAAAGAGCAATTTATGGAACTACCACCAGCATCTGAACAAGAGATTTCAAAGCTTATCTCAAAGTCAGCAAATGAATCTTGCGAACTTGATCCCATTCCAACGTGGCCGGTGAAAGAATGTTCAATGGAGTTAGTTCTCATCATCACTAAAATTGTTAATGCTTCTCTTAACACCTGTAAAGTGCCAACATCATACACAAGTGCGCGCATCAGACCTCTATTGACAAAGGAAACTTTAGATCCTAATACAGACAAGAACTACAGACCAGAATCAAATTTACCATATGTGTCTAAAATTCTGGGCAAGGTAGTAGACTCACGCTTAGAACATCACATGGATTCAAACAATCTCCATGAGCCAAACCAATCGGCATACAGAAAATTTCATTCAACAGAGACTGCTTTGATTTAAGTTCACAGCGACATTTTACAATCCTAAGACCAACACCAAGTAACAGTTTTGGTGATGCTGGACCTCTCTGCAGCCTTCGATACCATTAACCACAAGACACTGCTTGCACGGCTCGAACCCCATTTTGGAATTACAGAGAAGCCACTGGCTTGGATGGAGGCATATCTGAGTGATTGTTTTCAGACTGTCTGTATAGACGTTGAGCTGTCAAAGCCAGTGCATATGACATATAGTTAGCCACAAGGCTCGGTTTTAGGCCCCAAATCTATGTCATGTACACGAAACCTGTCGGTGCTATGTGTCGTAAACACAGGATAAACGCACATAGTTACGCTGATGACTCACAGCTGTACATGTCATTTAAACCGATTAACCATACAACAATAGAAGAAACTATTAATCAAGTGACGCTTTGTCTTAATGAAATTACCAATTGGATGAATACCAACATGCTGAAACTTAACTCAGAAAAAAACGAATAAATTGTTTTCACATCTGATAGTAACAAGAATGCAGTTTCTAACATCACTGTGAAAGTGGACAAGTGAGAAATAATGCAGTCATCCAGTGTAAGAAACCTCGGTGCTTTCCTGGACTCCAAGATGAACATGGATCAACATGCTTTTTCTGTGTGTAGATCCACCTACGCTCAGTTAAGGCAAATAGGTCGCATTCGGCAATATATTAACACAGACGCCACCAAACCCCTTGTAAATGCGTAGTAACATCTCGACTGGACTACTGCAATGCCTTGCTGTACGGAATTCCCCCAGCATACGATCAACAAACTGCAGGTTGTTCAGAATACTGCTGCCCGAATAATAACTAGAACATCAAAGTACAGTCACATCACACCGATTTTGAAGGATCTCCATTGGCTACCTGTACAGTACAGAGTTAACTATAAAATAATGACACTGACATTTAAAGCTATACATGGCCAATCCCCAGCATATATCAAGGACATGATAGATGTCAATAGACCAACGCGTATTCTACGTTCAGCACAACAATCGATGACACTGGCACCCTCAAAAAGCAAACATGTGAAGTACGGTGAAAGGAGCTTCAGATCAGCTGCCCTTATTTGTGGAACTTACTGCCATCATGTTTTAGAGACTGTCAAACACTTCAGAGTTTCAAAAAACAATTCAAGACCTACTATTTCGTGCAGGTCTACGGAAACTGATTAAATCAATATTGACACTTCATCTGCGATAAAATGATAATGCACTTGGATAGTCCACAAATGCTGTTCTTTTTTTTTTCTTTTTTTAATCTCATTTATAATAGTAATGTTCATGCGACGATTTTATTGACTTTAGAGTTTTACCAGGCAACGAGTTTTTTTTCTTACCATATGTTTAGCTAGATCTTAAAATTATGTTTACTATGTTATCGATATTTTATTCTTTTACCAAATAATGATATGTTTAGGTTAATTGTACAGCGCCTTTGAACGTGTATTATTACATGAAAAGGGCGCTTTATAAATGCGGTATATACTAATAAAACTACTAATAATAATAGAAGTGGTTTCAATACTAGATTTTCCAAGGTTCACATGATAGAGCTTGATCGGGGATGAATTTAATGTTGAGACTTATTTGATTTATTAATTTTTATTTTTTCAAAATCATCTATTGGAAACTTTAGGGACTTTGAGGAAAATCTATGCTTCTTCCATTGAGAATGGGTCCTTCTACAGCGTTGGCCCCGAATGTGAAAAAAAACAAACAATGATGACCTCAGACTTGAAAATTCATTGTCATACAAATCAATTTCGTATGTAGCTTGAATGCTTTCAACATAATGGAGTGATGAAGGAATAACTATACTTAGGAAAACAATAATGAAGCCTGTCTCTGTACTAAATATGAAATTTCAGCAAAGTTAGTCACGAAAATATAATATAATTCTTGTTATATTAAGACTCATCAATCGGCACCTGTAATTGAAAGAAATATAGAAAAATTTAGTTTCGAACACACGTTGCTGTTTCTTTTGTAACGAAATCATCATCGTCATCATCGATAGCTCTCGACGATGACTGAAGAATTTCACCAAAATAACTCGCCATAGCTGCTGACCCGTTTTGACTTTGAGACAATACACGTGCTAGTCGTGCCGGTTACCGTTTTTATTACAACAGAAAAGATTTGAGTGATACAAGTAATACTCATCTTTTACAAAAGCAACAATATAACTACCAAAATTCAACAAGCAACCGGATATTAAATGAATGTCTATGTGTATTCCACCTTATTAAAAACATGTTACTAAACCTTTTCGTTTGAGAGTATTTTGATGAGGTATGAGTTTTAAGAATTTTAAAAGAGTGTTTTTTCTATGAAAAGGTATATCTTTATCCCTACTAGATATGAAACTGAGTATTTACATTACACTCCTAGAAGATTTATGAGTATGGAAAACTACATAACATAGCACCAGATTAAATTGATACGAAAAGAAGTGCCTCATGCACTTAAAATATAAAGGTTAAGAATGCTGCTTACCGTTAAAATCACCTTCTTGTGACATAATGCAATCAGGAAATATCCCGTCACATTTTGAGAACAGATCATGTTTTCTTCAACAAAATAGTACTCCGTCTAGACATACGTCTCGTTTTACACGTTATACGTTAACACAATTGCAAGTCTAAAAACGTCTTCTTAAAAAGGTGAAACAAATATCTTCTTAGAACAGTGTGTCGTGTTAACCAGTCACGTATTTTATGTTTAATTAAAACGTATTTCTACCATTGTTGTAGGTACAGTGTAGTATATTATGGACATACTGTTGACATATGGTCCCCATGGAGGAAATGAATAATTAATACCATTATTTAAACTTAAACACTATCATGTAAGTATTTATCACATGCCATACCATGTTTCCCATATAATACAACAATTACATATTTGTTTATATAACATATGTGTTTTACAACATTTTTAAGCGTTTTCATTGGCTAAGTTTTTGTTTTTTGACCAATCGCATTTTGATATTTTGCTGAAATGACGTCACGAAATGTAAACAACATTCGGAATTTATCATTATGATTGCGTAAATATTTATTTATTTGGTCATGTAAAAGCATGTGATAAAAAAGATCTGACACGCATATCATACCATATTTTTTTTAAACTCGTCCAGAAAATTCGTTAAGAGGCTCGCCAAAGGCTAGCTTACAAAAACATTTCCTGAACTCGTTTAATAAAATATGGTATGATATGGCAACTCGTGCCAGATCCTATGTTTATGCACGATTTAATTATTTCGTCATACAATCTTAATATTAATAAAATACGATGAAACAACAGTGAGAGAAATGTATTAACCGTTAATGATACCAAATATTAATGACTTAGCGGCACTTAATTCTTACATGGATATTCATTCGTACAGAATTACAAAATCCAAAACTCTGTCATATGTCTTGTAAAATTATTTGCACACAATTTTGGTGCATCCCCCAGCGAATAAATTAATGTGTTTAAAATGTATACACAAATAAATATATGTGTATATGTTGAAAATTCGTTCGCTGTTGATCTGGTACCATTTCTCCTGAACGTTAACTCTGGTTTTTAAACAACAAACACACCACTGTTATATCATCTGACATATGCACTTGTATCAATATTTGCATTGCATTTTAATTTAATATTGTGTCATTAAAAAGTCCCACATTGCATTACAAGCGATCAACATCGGTTAAAATATCACAATCTCCTTTCTGAAATAGTTTTAAAAAATGCCAATGTTACCGTCTCTCAGTTGCAATTCCATTGATCAGTTGTTGGTCGATTGTATAGCAGTAACATGCAAATACTGTGATCATCTTTTGCACTTAGCTACCTTGCATCACACACGTACTTTCGCGCTCTATATTATTTCACTTACAGCATTTTATGTTTTCTGTTTCATTAAGTCAACCCAACAACTATTTCAAATCTGCATTGACTCCATATTATTGCATAAACTCTATCTTTAATGCCCTCTAGCGGGGTGCAGAAACTTGGCAAAAGCAGGGCTAGAACGGGATAAATCGTGTATTAACAATGCGATTCACGCTCCGCTCAAGCTCTGTTATGTGTTTTTCATATCCATAATCTGGTCCACGCGCAGTTACTTCCCTTCTCCAGCCTTCGACGACCTTCCAAGCATAAATTGGGAACTGAATAAGCACCAGTTTCCTCATGCATGCAGGGTTTCAATGACTATTTCTATCCACTTTTCAAATTATACCATCTTCACTCTCTTGACAACAGCTTTATTTTATTTGCAACATCAATGAAGTTAAGGTTATTTACTCAACACTTTCAAAGACTATGCTGTAAATGTAAGTGTTTATGAAACTTCAACGTTCCTGTTTTATATTCCAAAATAATTCATCATTTTTTACTTTGCGTAGCTGCATTTCAACTGTGCATTAATCCACTGTTTAAACACATTTCAAATCGAAAACTGCCTATCCGAAGGTAAAGCCTCGTCATTTCGGATGATGACCGAGTTAGGCATATGTAAAACACAACCTTGAGCTGGATTAAAATAATTGAATTATTTTGTCGATGTCGAATAAACAAGATATATTGTTTTCAATGTTATTTTAATTTATTTTGGTATATGTGATTTGTTTATGCAATAATAGCGAAAATAAACATTTTCTCGGACATGATCATCTGCGGCGTTCTCAAAATCCGTTCCTGCCCGAGTGCGAGCGCCCGCAGATGATCATGCCCTCGTAAACATATATCAAACCTATATAAGACACCTTAGCCAGTAAATGCAGTAATTTCCAAACGGAATCATATTCAAAATCCAAAACAAATGTGAGCTTTAGAGAGAAATGGTATATTTATTCTGGTTCTAATTATATATTTTGCAGTTAATAATCCGAAAATGAGTTTGGTCCAGTAAGTGTGTAGGTACAAGCGGCTTTCGTTACAAACATATCGTCTTGTGTACTAAAAAATTTTTTATGTGAATTACAAGTTAACGAACTCAAAAAACCCATCCACAGGAAATTTTCGGACTTATACAATTCGCCTTGGCCTGGTTTTAATATTATTTAGTTATTTTTCTGTGTTTATTGCGAACTCATTAATCAAATACGACATACGTCTGGATGGTTTCTTAAATAATCAGGAGATATCACGCTTCGCCTAGGTTCCTTGATTACAACATGATGGTCAGATATATAATGAAAAACATGTAGATGTTTTTGTATCATAGAACTGTGCTAACAACACTATTCTTCGGACAATAATGTTTATCTGAACCGTATATTATATTTTAGCCATACTTTACACGAACGCTCGATCGCATTTTAGCCGCCTTAAAGCTTCGAATATTAGATGTATGTGTAATATTATCATTTGAATCGACATTAACGAACGTTTCAACAAGTCATTTGCACATATGTACTCATTTTACCATTTTATCATTTGGCCGTCATCGTTTGATTTTGAAAAACTGTCGTAAAATTACCAAGCAGGACTAAACTAGATTAAACAAATAATACATTGTATTAAGGGACTATTTGCCTTTAGCAAAACAAAATGTAAAAATGAGTTCTAAACAGGATTTCGATAGAATGAAATCTATTTAAATAAATGTACGATTGTTAGACACGCAAATAACATTAAGAAATGTTATTCAATGTGTGTGTAAGCTCTTTGAATTAACAAAAATGGTGTTTTTTTTACAGAATGCATTGAAACAAACAGGAAGAGCTTTTGTAAGCATATTGTTTTGTGCAGATTCTGCATGTCATTACATATATTGCAGTTGATGTTTTGTAGTTATGAGTTCCATATATGGGCATACTTTTCGCCTGATTCGCTTTATACATTTCCAAATCAGAAACAAAGTTAAAATGGCTATGTGCAAACAACATAAAACATGAACAACCTGCGAGTAACTCACAGTCTGTACTTGTTTTATGTTGTTTGCTGCTCATCAGTATCTTAGGGCTGGAAATAAAGCTTTTACAATTTGAATCTAGTAAGAAAGGTCTAATATTAAATAAACCTTTCTAAGGGACTACACATGCGTAAAAATACGTATATAAGTGGTAAAGTGTTAAAATGGAGTTTGTGATTACGTAATATTGTATGTTCGGCAACGAGCAGTGTTGCTTGGGACTGAACGACCTAGGCTTTTTTCACTGGTTCGGGTGCATTCAGTGGTTTATACGCATACACAATTATGAGTGAATTCCTGTGTGTTAATAAGATGGTTTGTTATCATACATTCGTTTTGGTATGTGCGATGCACGATAAAGCTTTTAATTGATGATAAATAAATAGAAAGTAATGTGTTTTACATGTATATAAGCTTATAAACAACATTTGTGAGCTATAACGTTTAATCATTTACCAAAGAGGACATTAAAAGCATTTTACCTATTGAGCAATGATGATTCTTAAATCAGATAACGACGATATATTCTATACATATATATAAAATATAATATATATATATATATATAGACAGAGAGAGAGAATGAGAGAGAGAGAGAGAGGAGAGAGAGAGAGAGAGAGAGAGAGAGAGAGAGAGAGAGAGAGAGAGAGAGAGAGAGAGAGAGAGAGAGAGAGAGAGAGAGAGAGAGAGAGAGAGAGAGAGAGAGAGAGAGAGAGACAGACAGACAGACAGACAGACAGACAGACAGACAGACAGACAGACAGACAGACAGACAGACAGACAGACAGACAGACAGACAGAGAGAGTGAGAGAGAGAGAGAGAGAGAGAGAGAGAGAGAGAGAGAGAGAGGAGAGAAGGAGAGAGATATATAGAGAGAGAGAGTAGGCTATAGAGATCGAGAGAGATAGAGAGAGAGAGAAGCTCGCTCCTCTCTATTCTCTCGAAAGCGCTCTCTTCTCTCTATGTCTCGCTCTCCTCTATCGAGAGAGAGAGAGAGAGAGCTATATACAATGTATATCATGAGATTCACAAAGTATTCAAAAGAAATATTTGCATAGGCTAGACACATTACCATATGATATACACTGTAAGTTATGTAGTCATGTACTGTCATTTGTATAAAAAAACATGTAATAACGAAATATATGTAAGTTTAACACGTATGGATATCTATAAAATGATTGATGAAGTACTTAAAAAGCGCTTGTATTACAAGATAGTTGCATTACACGAAAATTTCCATAGTTACGGACAGATACAAAATATAACTCATTTACTGTAGAATGATTTATTAAATTAAAGCTATAGCGAGTGCACTGAACAATGGTAATAAAAGACGTTGATGGATAAAGCCCCATTTCATGTAATGAATGGGTTTCCACTGCGATGTTAGAATGAAAACTGATATTTAAATCTATAATCATCTATCACGTATGACAGTTGTTGTGGCACTGGCGTATGTAAATATACGCAATGCTTTGAGCGGTGTTTATTCATATTCAGCCGAATACATCTAGCGCATTGTCATTTACATTACAAAAAACATATATTGAAAACAATGACACGATTTATAAGTGAAAACGATGTAAAAATTCTCTAAATTTCACGATATAGAATAAACGCGTTTTAATTATATATTTTTTGCGTATTCTTCTTATACAGCCAGATATATTTTTGTTTGCATTTTATCAAAACCAAGTCGAACCCGCTCGTATGTATTTTTTTTAAATAACATGTTGTCCTAGTAATAGTCCTAGTAATGCATTTGTTTAAACGTTAGTGTTTCATTAGATTAAACTAGTAACGTTGTTATATTTAATATAACATATATGCTCGCGTTTTTGTTGTCTACATTCGCTGTCAGGTTCGATTGAAATAACAATATTTATATTTATATATATATATATTATTGTGTTATTATGTTATTTCGTTTGAGGTTCCAATTTTTAGACATCTCTGCGTAGCATGGCTAATGGTAAATCCATATTCTAGTACATATCGTGCAGTCCGTTCATCTATTAAAACCCACTTCGCCATTAAAACGGCCAATATTTATTATGGAAAACAATTGTATACACTGTGTAAACATACAGTGACTTGTTTAATGCAGGAAAGGTCTATGTTCTTGGCGACTTCTTTCTGGGAGGACATACATTCGGATCGGCGAGGCCAAGTTTATGCTAAACTATCAGGAAGGCATTTTGCTTGGGGACATCTGTCCAGATTTCACTTCTCGCTGTTGTTGTCTTGTCCAATGTTTGACCTTTCTCCATTTCCAAAAGAAGATTCCGAAAATTTCTATGCTGATTACATTTTCAAGATTGTATATATGATGTGCACTAGAGAGGAAATATGCTTTTGCTTTGCTGCCTGATGACTAACTATGTGTTTGCTAGATTACGCGTTTAAGCACTTGCATCTTATTGAACAATTTCTTTGAATTTCAAGAACCATTGTGACAGCAATAACCTTCCCGACATAGGCTTATGAGAGTGTTGTGCTGTCTCTATCCAGGAAGGGTCTTACAATACGCCTTTAATATGTCGCACCGATGCAAATCTATGTCGCTCAGTCCGCAATGCTTCTTAAGTTTTGGGTAAGATGTCTAAAGCATGGCTATTAAAATGTTGAGGTTACACCATTTTGGTCAAACAATTTCGCAACAAATCTTTAGATCTTTTTTTAATTTACCAAATTAAAGTATTTGTTTTCAAAAGGGTTACATTCAGCATAAAGCAACATATCTAGTTATGAACATGTTAATCCGCGTCAATCAACAAATGACCATAACATATACATTCTGGATATTTCAATTAACAGTGGATTCATTAATCATGAACGGAGAGCTTAAATGATGTTTATAAGTTGCAACTGAGGTAATTCTCAAACACAATTGATAGCCTTGAATTGCAGAGTATAACTACTTCGACGGAGCACAAACACACGCCCTTAAATCCTTGACGTACATATACAAGCGGCGTGTTTATATGACACTCTACTTCAAACAACGTTTTGCGGTATCGATTGCGACACTGACGTTTCATGTCTAGTCTTATTACACAGTATCGTCAGCATCACTTAGCTTCAAAGCAATTAACCCGATAATAACACAAAGCATTAAAGAAGTATGTTAGTTATAATAAAGCGGGCTTCACGTGGCTTTAGTGAACATTTCTCTCCAGGTTAAATGAATGATATATGTTTCTGAATTTATGAGAACCATTATATAACAGTATATTAAAACATTATTTATTTTTTTTTAAGTATGTTCCATTACATTAACCCTAAGTCAATGTTGGTTGTCTTCTATTGGAATTACATAATAGTATTTGTAGTGTAATCCTATTTTTTAATCATTGCTTATTAATTATAGTTGAAAGTTATTCATTGCCGTACGAACATGTCTGCCAAACAATGCTTGAAATTTTACTATCGTATATCGCTAAGTAACAAATTAATAAATGTATTAACACGTTCATCATACAAATACACGGAACCCAATAACAATTTTATAGTTATAGTAATGTATTGCTATTATAGGAGTTAAAATTCGACACATATAAAAGGACGAACAACGTGGACGAGGACGATGAATTTCGAATGCAATGCTGCCGACAACTACACATTGCTTTCGTTACTATTGCATCCTGAAAACATAATTATAAACCTATGTCAGGACGAAATTGTCCTCAAACAGATATCCAATATATGTTGGGAAAACTTATATATGTATTTAATCAAATTCATTAATAGCTTGCATCGCACTGGATATCTAAATAGTGTCGTATTTCATGTAATCTGGAATGAATATGGCTACACGATATACTTCTATGCTATAGCAATACTAGTGTATAGAAACGGTGATAAAGGGACAGTGGCACATTATATGACATGAATGAAATTGTTTGTTAAAAGCCTAATAACCTAGTAAGTAAAAAATGCGGACACTGTTTTCAGACGCCATATAGAATTGAAAAGTGTTGTAATTACTGAGTGAAGTTATTACTCCAAGTCTGTAAACCTGACCTAAAGTCCATAAATCGAATACGTCTTACGGTTAGAAAAAATGCAACTAAAGCATTTGCCGAAGTATTTTAATAACAACTCGCATTTCGCTATTTGTAAACGGAATCGCTTGTCACACTTGATTTGTAACGGGCTTTAAAAATGCAAATAAAACGAAAGGCAATCGATTCATATTACATGCTGGTTGGTAGAAAAAAGAACAACAAGATGTCGTTAGTGTATAGAAAACTTTCAAGCAAAAAATTAAAATCAGCCACACATATTTGGTCGATATTTACAGTATTTAAAAAATCTATTATGAATAAATATTAAATTGAACATGTTTTAACATTCCTCATCCGCAGGCTTGTGCAACTCTAATTGAACGCGTGTATGAAAGTTTCTGTCAAACCCGTAAGTTATCCTCATTTTGGGTTATTATTTTCAAAGCAAGACAGACATACAGGCAGACAGACAGACAAACAAACAGACAGACGGACTGACAGATTGACATACAGACAGACAGACAGACAGACAAAAAGTCGATCTAAACTTGTCATTTTGTGCATATTATTCAAGTGTTTTTTATTTGATTTTTGCTTATACCGCGTCAAAAAAAATGATTTGATTACCGTATGGAATCGGTGTAGGTTTTATCGTTAAATACAGTATTCCGTTAGGGCCATCGTTGCTACACATTAAAATCCAGATGACGATAATGCGAAAGTACGATGGCGACAATGCGATAGTACGATGGCGACAATTCGACAGTACGATGGCGACAATGCAATAGTACGATGACGACAATGCGACAATGCGAAAGTAAGATGACGACAATACGACAGTGCGACATTACGATGCCGACAGTGTGATAGTACTATGGCGACCATGCGAGTATACGATGACGACAGTACGACAACGCGATATTACGATGGCGACACTGCGATAGTCATATCGCACTGTCGCCATCGTATCATCGCTTTGTCGCCATCGTTCTATCGCGTATTCGTACTGTCGTCATTGTATTATCGCATTGTCGCCATCGTACTATTGCACTGTCGCCATCGTATTGTCGCACTGTCGCATTGTCGCCATCGTACTGTCGCATTGTCGTCTATCGCCTTGCGGTACACAATTGCACATCGCATTGTTCCTAGATGGAGCCACTTTATAAAATACTTAACAGTTCGGCAAACCTTACATCAATACCCATTCTATAACTTAATAAGAATTTGATTCCATAATAACTGTAACCTCTGTCAAAGTACATCTTAATAATGTCATCTTTGTTGTTTCTGCAATAAGAATATTTTGTGTACCGGAAGGCGATAATCTACAATTCGATATTACGATGGTGACAATGCGACAATGCGATAGTGCGATAATACGATGACGACAGTGCGAAAGTACGAAGGCGACTATTCGATAATACGATGACAACAGAACGATGAATATCGCATTGTCTCCATCGTAGTATCGCGTTGTGGCATTGTCGCAATCGTACTATCGATTATCTCATGATAAACTAGGTTTATTTAATCCCAAGAAACCAGGTTTTTCATGAGAATTTAGGCACTCATAAGAAACTAGGTTTATGAAATCCAAAGAAACAAGGTTGTTCATGAGAACCTAGGTTCTCATAAGAAACTATGTTTTTCATTAGGACCTAGGTTTTCATTAGAAACTAGGTTTCTCAGAATGAGAACCTAGGTTATCATGAAAAGTATTGTTTCGTGGGTTATGCGTCGAGCCGCTTGCCATTAACGATGTCATTATTTTGTAGAAGCATCGTAAGCCTTGGTTATATTTAGATGGAGTTTTTGCGGACCCGAAAATAATTGAATATTCGAATGACCTTTCGATAAATGACGCCCAATGTAACTTGATTTAACAGTTCAATGAATACTCATACACTTAAAAATAAAATAAACAAGACCTACAACTTACTTCAAGTATATAGCACACAAACGTAAGGGAGCATATCGGAGTTATGTACTCTTCTTTAACAACGTTATTGTATTAGCCATGCCTTTATAGCATTATAACAGTGATTATTATATACACACGTAAGAAAATAATCGTACATTGCATTTTATTCTGACGAATGTTCGATAATTGGTTTGAGTTGACTGAATCCATTGCGTATTCTGGAAGGTTTCGGCGGCACATGCTGTTTTTTAACAGTCCAATGCTACACTGCACGAAGCATTTATGGTGCATTTTATTTAAATAAATTAATGTTTAACACAATAAGGTTGGTTCATTGGAATCTCATAATTCCACCATATTTTGTGTCTGTACATCCAAATTAATCAGTAATGTAGAATTTGTTGTTGAATATTATAAAGCACTTTGTCTCACTGCGTAAAAAACAAAAATTACTTTTAACTGATTTAATGTTCGCTCGTCAAAGCGGTGTTACAGGGGGAGGGGCTGCGAATTCATCGCAATTAGGGCAAGTTTGAATTCTTACATGTTCCGAAAGTATAACATTAGTGTCCTCCCAGATTACATGCCCGTTATAACACTGTGTCAAGACAATAGATCGTTCTTTACATCCATACGTTGGCATACTTCCACTCAATTAGATTAATGCACATTGGTTAACATTAACCTCAGGCGCATACTAGAAACATAATGTTGGGTATTGATAAACATAAACAAAGAGATCTGATGACATAATAAAACACATTACCAGAGGCAACTGCCGCTTTGCTAACCCATGGATATCGAAACATTTCCCACCAAAACTCTGCTTGTACATTTGCAAAAGTACATGTTACATTTTTCATTTGCAACACAGTTCGAATCCTATTATATAAAGTAATCATTTATTGGTTAATTAATTGTATAACTAGTATAACATGATAAACCACTTTGATTATCGTATAGCATTTCTAAAACTAAAACTTATTTTCATGCATAATAATAATACAAGATTGCTCCTAGCGATTTAAAGATCTAACCGTAATGCGAAGTACTTCGTCAAAAGTGTAAGTAACCTAAAATAATGTTCATTAATGCAAAATAAGTATCACAGAACTTAACTATTTTCAACATAGGGCTTGTGACATCGGTCTCCAATGTATACGCAGGTGATTGCGGACAAATGAATCCATTAATAAGCAATAACGGATTTTGAGACGGTGTCTGACCTAATCGAAAAATGGTACCATGAGCGTGACCTCTGTTTCTTGTCCTGGGTTCATTTGAATGCATCATTAATCCAAGAGATGTCGCTATGCCGCTTCGTGGCATATTAATTTAGTTTGTCATCCTGAAATTACGTTAAGACACGGCATATCATACAACTTGAAATGCGAAGCTTAATTGTGCAAAAAAGGGTCTGCACCACTGGTAAGCACATATAAATTAACACAATTTCAATTATTTGCCTTACTGTTAATGCGTGTATCAACTTCTATGCAAATCGGATTGATATACTAAGTGTTTGTTGACATGAAGGCATGAAATGTATTGTTCATTAACATGCTTATTACAAACCACGCGTCTAACTTCGCTTATAAACTTTGATTCAAAAATGTCATTTATTAGACATTCTTATCCTATTCTGTTCAGGAGAGCAGATGTTAAAAAATATAAACTCATAACTAAAACTATAAATTTTACAATTTAACAATAATTTTGTAATGATGCATAATGCTAAGAATTGTGCAATTCAGAAATTTCACGTTTTTCATTCATTTATGGTATATAGCAATATATTGCACATATTTATTATAATGTGAAAGCATATTGTATAATGTAATTAATGTAAATGTATATTTCAAAATGAAACTGTTCACATTGAACGATTTACATGTTTAATAAATTAATCTACAATCCAGAATCATGCCATATAATTGACTTCCACATATAAGGACAATTACGGATATCAAAAGTGACTGCAATCAGTTTGTAATGCCTAAAGAGTACGTACTGTGTCTTAAATATCCATAGAGCCCGAACTGTGTCCCTGCCTGTCCGACATGTATCCGTATACATCCGTTTTGTTTCTGTTCGGTCTATCTTATACCCACACTGTGTCCGTCCGTGTCCGCTATGTGTCCGTATACGTCCGTATTGTTTCTGTTCTGTCTACCTTAAACCGCACTCTGTCCGTGCATGTTGTTTATGTCCATAAACGTCCGTATTGTTTCGTTTTTGTCTACGTAATACCAGCACTGTGTCCGTGCATGTCCGCTATTGGTCTGTATATGTCCGAATTGTTTCTGTTCTGTCTGTGTAATACCCTCACTGTCTCCGTAAATGTCAACTATGTGTGCGTATACGTCCGTATTGTTTATGTTATATTTACGTAATACGCAAACTGTGTCAATGCATGTCAGCTATGTATCCGTATACGTCCGTATTGTTTCTGTTCTGTCTACGTGATACCCGCTGTTTATCCATCCATGTCAGCCATGTGTCCGTATACGTACGAATTGTTTCTGTTCTGTCTACTTAATACCCGCACTGTGTCTGTGCATGTAAGCTATGTGTCACTATAAGTCCGTATTGGTTATTCTCTGACAGCGAAATACCCGCACTGTGTCCGTGCATGTACGCTATGTGTCCGTATACGTCCGCATCGTTTCTTCTCAGTCTTTGTAGTATTCACATTGTGTCCGTGCATGTCAGCTATGTGTCCGTATACGTCCGTATTGTTTCTGCTTTGTCTACGCAATACCTGTACTGTGTCAGTGCATGTCAGCTATGTGTCCGTATGCGTCGTTATTGTTTCTGTCCTGTCTACGTAATACCCACATAGTGTCCATGCATGTCAGCTATGTGTCCGTAAACGTCCATATTGTTTCTGTCCTGTCTACGTAATACTCGTGCGTGGTCCTTTCATGTCATCGATGTGTCCGTATACATCAGTAGTGATTCTTTTTTGTCTACGTACTACCCGTACGGTGTCTGTGTATGACGGCTAAGTGTTCGTATACGTCTGTATTGTTTTGTTATGTCTACGTAATACCCGCACTGTGTCCGTGCATGTCAGCTATGTTTCCGTATACGTCCGTATTGTTTCTGTTCTGTCTGCGTAATACCCGCACTGTGTCCGTGCATGTCAGCTATGTTTCCTTATACGTCCGTATTGTTTCTGTTCTGTCTGCGTAATACCCGCACTGTGTCCGTCCATGTCAGCTATATGTATGTTTACGTCCGTAGTGTTTCCATTTATTGTTTCCTTGTTTGCCTATAAAGCCCGTGATTTGCCCGTATTATGTTTGGCATTTACGACTGAACATATATAAGTAAGTGCATGTCTTACAAATGATTACGTTTTATGTAACACACATGTTTTGCGTAGTTTACTACAATGTATGTTTTATAGCTTGCTTTCAACAATTGTTCTGGATTCAGAGTTTCAATATTCTGTAACATCTATACATGCATGACATTTGTAATATTCAACCCAACTGCTTGATAACGTAATGAGCATGCTTATTAAACACTGATAGCTTTTATTTTAAAGCACAGTAAAAATACACATGGACACAAAAACCATTATATAAGTAAAGTCTCTATTATAGACCTAGTACATGTATATAGATGAGAAAAGTGCTGCTTTTGAATAATATCACCTTCCTGTGACATAATTCACAAAGGAAAGCTCGCGGCACATTGCACAAATCATGTTCTTTTGCAGGAATTCATTCTTCACTTCAGTCTGGTTTTACACGTAAAACATAAAACTAATCAGTCTGTATATAAAAACATGGAAAAAGTGTTCAAATGAATTATATCAATTATATCAAATCAACACTTGTTTTCACAATTATTATACACGAAAATGCTTGTAATGCGTGAAACCTTTTCAGCTCAAAAAATTATACATTCAGTTAGAAAGAGGATATTTGTTGGATTAGGTGGATTATCGATTTTAATTCACGAGTGATCATAGAAAATAATATATTTTATATGATCACAGGAAAACTAATTTTCTTTTTATTTATTGCTTTGTTTTTACAGTTTATATACATTGTTAAAGAGTTTAACTAAAGAATTTCGCTGGGAAAATGACGTCATTTCGTCAAAAAATGACGTCATTTAACATAAACAGTTATCGATAATTTTCACTGATAATTTTCATTGCTTGAAACAGAAAACTTATCAGTTTAAATTCACTGATATTGCTCTATAAACAACCGGCAAGCATAAAATAAAAATGTATTCTTAAAATGTATTTCAATAAATGAAGTTGGTATTACCACCTACGACCGGTCAATGCAAACATATTATAGTCATAAACAGATTTAAATGCTTGCAATGCCTCGCATGTTGTACCGAAATAATGAATAAAACGATCGTAAACATTAATATCATCAAATCGCAATTTAAATTGTAATCGTATGCAGGAAACTATTGTTAACTTGCTTAAAATGTATACATCCAAAATAAATTAGACATATAAATGAATTTTATGCTTATGCCTCGCTTACATATTCATCCTCTGACGATACGGTGTGGAATATTATAACCATATATGGTCATGACAGACGAGATTGTACAGTTAAACAGTTATTTAAGTAATAAAGTAATGTGTTATATACGATTATATATATATTTTATTAAATCTTCGCAATCTTTAATCCATATGTGAATATAGAAAATGATACATTAGGTGAAATGAATTATTTAAGTCTATGTGGTACATATATCAATGGTATATGCTTCATGGCACTAGTTTATTAAATATGATATTGATTCTGACATGTTTGAAAAAAACTAAAAGTAGTTCAATGTGTCTGATAAAATTTGCACCAAAATGCGAGGATTCCCCATAAGTTTGCAATATTTACACGAATATTTACATGATGTTCTGGTACCTTTTCTGCTGACCGTACAATCTAGTTGTGTATTCATCAAGTGCACTTATTAGAACCTTGATATTGCGTAACGCGCATATGCAGCATAAAATGTGTTGTTTTTTTCATTTCAACAAACACTAAATAATTATAGAACATACCCATGCATGAGTTATATTGTGAAGACACCATGTTTTATCAACTGACAATTATATTTTCATCACACTTTGAATTGCATTTAAAATTAAACTTGTTGTCTCAAAGAAGTTCCAATGTTCGTTACAAACGCTCAACATTTGGTAAAAGATTACCGTCTTATTTATGCAATATTATACACAATTGTGGCATTTCATTTGCTCTGTTGCTTTGAACTAACATGCAAATTCAAGATGCTGCAACACATAATTGCGTTCATATATTGATATATAAGGAAAGATACAATTGACGTCGTTCGCTTAACGGTGTCATTGATTTCTATTTAGGAGTGCCAGTACGGAGCAGTCAGAGCGAAGCGCATGAAGTAAATTATGTCTTGAAAAGGATTCCGGTGGTCGGGAGCCTATTAAATTAAGTTTGGTTATGGTAACCATGTGCCAGCCTGTGAAAAAGAAGTTGACTTCAATTCTGACGGATTTTAAGATCAACAAAATTATTGTGCGGTAGTTTTACCTTAAAACATCATCTTCTTTAGTAGATACGATAAGACCATGCCTTCAGCACTTGTTTGACCTCTTCTTTTCTGCACTCTCAAAGCTGTTTGACCCATTTAACGTTATGTTCTGTCCAGCTATGTTGTGTGTTATTCTATTGAATTCGTTTTTGTTATAAATGTTATATTTGACACGAAATGTCATTGTTTACTTTATTTTATTATTACGAGTTCAGATCATTAAGTATTAAAGATGTATTCGTATAAAATGACGCAACATATTGTTTTGGATCTGGTTTATCAAATGGAATGATTAAAATCGACGCAAAACTGAGGTTTTAAGAATATACAATTTTTGATTAATCATTGCACTAGTGTACTTCATGACTTTATATTCCGTCCGACGTAGTAATTTTGAAAAAATTATCATGATACTGGTCACTAAAAATAGACAATGTGAAGTTGAAAATCTGACCTTAACACGGCAATTAAAACACAATTACGAATGTAACTGAATTGAATTATACATCATATGTTGTTTTTTTTAAAGACTACAAAATATTAAGAAACGTATTAATAAACTTTCTCAAAAGTAAATAATTCAACGAACAAGTATATCATTAAATTAACACGTGAATAATTAAATTAATAGATTTGGTTTAACAAATAAATTTAACGAAACATAAAATTGATACCAGTCAAAACAGCTTTGTTAATATTATATAAAATTCAAACTTGTACGTAATTGTATTTAAACTTTAGAGAGTTCCTTTGTATTTATTCGATTTATAAATCGACATTTTACAATGCATGTAAAAAGCATGGTTTTAGTCCAGTATTTGTGAATAAACAAACAGTTTGTTTTTACAATCATAAGTAATCGAGTATATTACTTTTTTTTTCAATGTGCATTACCACTAAACGAACTCAAAAAATAATATAGAAACCCCATCCCCAGGCGATAATCGAAATTATACGAATCATCTTTGCTTGGTTTTAATATAATTAATCAGCCATTGTTCCGTGTTTATTGCGAACTCAATAATTCAATGAGACAGCCGTCTGCACAGTGTCTTAAATAATCAGAAGATATCACGCTAAGTCCATGTTCCTTTGATTGCATCATTATGGTCAAGGACATAATGCAAACCCTTGATAAATACCCATTGATTTGGTTTTGAATACAAAACGGTTTTAACAATACCACATACAACAGGGCAAATCTTAATCCTTTAGGTTATGCTTGCTTTCTCTAGACTGTTATGCAACAACTTGTCTACTATTATGCTTCACGTTTTGTGCTGCTCTTGACTTTGTTCACCAACATATATTTTGAAACAAAAATCAATCGATACGTAATGCCTTTCAATACAAGATTTGATTTGACAATTTGAATGAACAATTTTACAAACGATATCCTTTGACAAGGTTAGTCGGATCCGCAAGCAGTGTATGATATTCCGTACATAATATCATCTCAAACTGAAACACATGAGAAATAAACGCAAACGTTCCTAAAATTTCTGAATTTCATGTACTGCTCTGATTTGATTAAACAATGATTATTGTTTAGGCTTACATAATCTTGCATGTCGGCAACGACTGTATCGCCTTTGATTTTATAAGCATGCAATTTGCCATAATTGTGGGCGCATTCCTGTGTGTACATAAGGGTGCTTTAATGTGTGTTAATTAGTTTGTTTAGTATCAAACATGTATTGTGTTGTGTGCAATGCATGTGACAACGCTTTTAATAAGGATGTAAGACATCAGGCAAGATTCCATTGCAAATTGTTAGTCATTGTACAGTTTTGAGAATTGCCATGGTTTCCTGTAATAATGCAAATTGAAATATACTGCAAATCAATTAAACCAGGGGTACATAAAATGCAAGGATATATAACAAAATTATTGAACTTTAAAATAAAATAAAAAATCATATTTTGTTTTACATTTCTATTGACTTATAAAAAACATTTTCAGGTAATGACGGGAATTCATTATTTCAAGAGCTTGAACCTTTTAATCAATGTAGATTTCCTTAATGAGATAAGGAAGTTTTTAATGAATACTTGTTTCTGCTGTCCACATAAATACTATACAACTACTCATAATAAACGAATATTTTGCCAAATATTTGGTTAAATAAATTAATCAATATTATCACCAATGCTCCTTATGGCAATTTTCCAAATTACAACACGAGATGTTGTATGGTGTCATATGAAGTTTGACCATTACTGTAAGAGACATTTATTGTTAATGCGTTTTCTTTAATAATTGAAATATTATTCCGATATATTCGTTGAATTTAAGGGTTAATGACTTTTAAACAAACACTTTTATCATAACGGCCAGATTAGAAATACAATTCATTCACTCTAGCGTTTTCTGGGAAAGTGTACTATAAAATGCAAATAAAACATGTGAGGAATAAAGCCCCCTATGATTAAATAAATTTGTTTTCACTGCGATGTTAAAAATGAATCCTGTGATATTTAAATCCATTAGCATCAATCACATATGACGGTTTTCATGTCACTTTTCTGTGTATATTAAGGATTGCCTTTTAATGGTGTTTATTTCGACTCAACCAAATGATTCAAATGCATAGTCATTTGCGGCGAAACTGAAATTTGTCATGTATTTAAAATACACACTTTCCGATTTACTAGTAAAGAGGACTGTGTTGATCTTTATAATTTAGTTACAGGATATAAAATAAAAACTGTCTCGTTATGTCCGTAGTTGTTCTCGTTTTCTTAAAAGAAAGAGCACGTGTCATTTGCATATTTCCCCAAACCACTGCTCCCCATACTACCTCGTTAAATGAAGGAATCGGACGGTACTGTGTTCGTATTTATATATTGAAAAAAATAGTGTTATTAATGAATTTGTATAATCGCTATGGTTTAGTTTATATATAATAGTGTTGTAATTTATTTCATAAATACGTTTGCTTTTGTGTATACAATCATGGTAAATATTGAATATTTAAACCAAGTTTAGTGCGCATGGATGTGCTTCACATTAACCGTACGATGAGTTGAACAAATTCATGTTAACATACATCCTAAATGTAGTGTCCGTAATGCTTTAGCGCAATTGTTTACTTGCCAAAAGTATTAACAACACGCCGATGGTAGAGATATATTACGGTATAATTGTTTGGGGTTTCACTTTCCTTTCAATCTTTTCATATTGCTAAATAACCTATAAATATAAAGTTTATGACTAGAGGTCAATTTTGAATAACAGTACTAAAGATATCAGTCGGGTAAATAAAACCAACAACGGTGTCACATTGTGACGGTATTAGCGACATCACTAACGAAATATTTCTGTCAAAGAATGACTGTAATGGTAAAATATATTATTCGCACGTCGATATGAACTTGCCTTCAAACAATGTATAATATCTTACTAGTTTTAATAAAATATTAATAAACTTATCTTAATGTTCCCATAAAATGAATCCCCGTGAGTTATAGTCTTGATCACACAGTGAAACGTTTTTGATTTATCTATATAATACTTGAATAATACTGTCTGATGTGTTATTAATTAAAACACAGTGCTTTCATATTTAACTTGTCTAGACATGCATGTAACACGATCATTTGGCTGTTAATGAAAATCACATTTACTCATAGAAAGATCCTACCAATAATGTGCGAGTTTCTCAATGCGATCAGCATATTATTTGAAAATGCATTTTAAGTTTGTTAATAATAACGCGTCTGACTACTTATGTAAAATTTTACATTAGGGAAATTATCATTCAGAAAGATAAATGCACGACATACGTGCATCGTGTTTTGTATGAATAATTCTCTTTAGAGAACAGACGAGTACCATTGCTTCCGTTTGGGATAAATATTTTACTTCAGGATAATGAAGTGCAGTGACTAAATTCCCTGATTGTGAATATGGGTCAAGATGATAAAACAATGTTTATTAAAATTTAGCAAATATCGGACACATATTGATAGGTAGGCAGGTCGCATAACTAAACATTTCACGTACTGGTGGGTCGATTTTGCTACAAAAGTTTTCGGTCGTTAAAACACTATACACCTTGATGCCAAGCGATCGCCTGTTTTTAAGATAAAAGATAGAAGTAATGAAGGGTGACCATGGTGACAGGTTGTCAATATTATATGATTTAGCTATTTGGGTTAAATGTTAAAACACGTGTTAGTCGTATTTGCCTATTGATAGCTAAACTGCGAAGATATAATACACTTACCTAGTTCCAAACTTGACATCGATCTGATTAAGACACGCAATGCAGTAATTTTTAATTAGTACAGTACGGTTTGTGGATCGTTATTGTCGAAGTACACGGGCCTCCGTGTGTGTCAAAGTATAAAGTTAATCCATTCAGTATCAATTAAGATACGGCAAATGCTAGTTTTTGAGCAATCGGATACTAAAGGTCAATGTCAACCAGGGGTCAAGCTAAAAAGGTAAACAGAAAGGTATTTCTCAAAGGGGTGTTATGTCGAAGAATTAAGTAAATCCATTCAACAATAGGGAAAAAATGTATTAACTACCTGGTACTCGAACCCACGACCCCGTGCTTAACAGTATCTTGCTGATATCTGCAATAAACGAATGTTGATGAAAATCCTTAATTTTATATATCTGGTGATGTTTTTTCTTTCCATAAATACATGTTTAGCTCAAATGTATTTGTAATAAGTATATTTAAGTGTAGATTTTTCCAAATTATCCAACTTTATTGCTTAATTAATAATTATTTAAATTATAAACATATGAAAAGTAGAAATAAAATGAACCATCATATATTGTTGCATTCGGGTTTTATTTGTGTGAATTATGAAGACAGTAGTTTGTTTGTTACATGTTTATGTTTCACCATACATAATACATTACCCATAAAATTACATATAATATATTTTCATATGTTGTAAATCATGTATTTTAATGTAAATAAGCCCCTATGTTTGATTGCAACCACAATCATTCATTATACCTTAAGCCTCCTTTTGTACTTTTTGTTATTATGTTCTTATACTGTATGTTTGTGTTTAAGTTGCTGAATTGTTTGTGTCTAAACATGCAGAAGCTGAAAGTTATGAATATTGTATTATATATATTGCTCCAAGATACCTGTTTTGGGATTCATATTTTACAGCTCATTTTTCTTCCTTCTGTCATTATTTCTTTTCACTTCTTCACGTTTATATAATCTTCATATTTTTGGATCTTTAATTTTTGTTTTCTAATTTTGTATGTATGCACGGACATCTTTAAAATAGAAACTTACATGACAAACCCACATAATAATATTTACACACCCTCCCTCTCTTTAAATGATTAAATTATGCACTCTGAACGTAAAAGGGCTAAACAATAAAGACAAACGCATTAAAATCTTCAAATGGTTAGACGAAAAAAAATATAGTATATGCCTACTACAAGAAAGTCACTTGACACATACTTTAGCACAAACCTTAAAAGATGAATGGGACGGAGACATCTATCTTAGTGGACCACATACTAATAAACAAGGCATTGCCTTTCTGATAAAAAATAATATAGGGATCACAGTCAATAACTTTAACGAAATAATAATTGGCAGACAAGCAAGTATAGATATCAAAATACACGAAACAGAATTAACATTAATTAATGTTTACGGCCCTAACATAGATGATTCCACATTCTATGAAACATTACAATCCTTTATAATTAATAACCAAGATAAAAACATTATAATCGGTCGTGATTTTAATACTGTTCTTAACCCATTATTAGACAAAAAGAATGGAAACCTTTATACTCATCCTGAAAATAGAAACATTTTAAATAACATAATTGAAAACTACAATATGATAGACATCTGGCGTACAATATATCCAAACGAAAGCAAATTCACCTGGCACTCAAACACAAAACCAACAATATTTTGTAGATAAGACTATTTTTTAATATCTGAATCACTTTGCAACATTATTGACACATGTAACATAAAACCAGGATTCATGACTGACCACTCTCTAGTTGAACTTAAACTGCACAATATACAACCTGAAAGAGGCCCAGGATACTTTAAAATTAACAACAGCATCTTATTAGATACACAATATCAAACACAAATAAAACAGGAAATATTAAACACAGTTCAAAATAATAAAGATGCAAACCCAAACACCTTATGGGAAGTAATTAAAGGAAATATACGCAACACAACAATTAGATACACATCATTTAAACAAAAAGAAACACACAAACTTGAAACTGAAACCATCAAAACCATTGAAACACTTGAAAAACAATTGCACCAAACAAACACAAATGATACCACCGACATTGAAAATGAAATAACATTAAAAAAACAAATATTAGATGGAATCTATCATACACATCTCAATGGAATAATACTAAGAGCGCGTGCTCAGCATGTTGAACACAATAAAAAAAACACAAAATATTTCGCAAACATTGAAAAACGTAGAAGTGAACAAAAAACTGTACACAAATTAGTAGTCAATGGCAAAGATATAACAAACAGAACTCAAATACTAGAAGAACAACGTTTATTTTTCGAAACCCTATGTAAACGAAAAAATGTTGAAAATAACACCCTTTTTAAAAATACACATCACGCTTTAAACCAGGAGGAAAAACAACTGTGCGACGGATTGATTAATGAATATGAATGTGGATTAGCCCTAAAAGAAATGCAAAATAACAAAAGCCCAGGATCTGATGGCATCACAATCGAACTTTATAAAATATTCTGGAATGATATAAAAACACATCTAATTAATTCACTTAACTATTCATTTAACAATGAAAACTTAACTACGCTACAAAAACAAGGTATTATATCACTTATTCCAAAACCTGGAAAAAACTTAGAATCCTTATCAAACTGGCGCCCAATTAGTTTACTAAACAATGATTATAAAATTGCAACTAAAAGTATAGCAAACAGAATAAAAAAAATATTACCATCAATTATTTCAAAATCTCAATCTGGTTTCATAAAAGGACGTTACATTGGTGAAAACGTTCGTCTTATCCAAGAATGCATAAACTATTTCAACAATTCAAATAGTCCTGGTCTAATATTCTTGCAGACTTTGAAAAGGCATTCGATTCGCTTGATCATTCATTTATGTTCTCCTGCTTAGAAAATATGAACTTTGGTGAAAGTCTCATTCAATGGGTCAAACTTTTCTATACCGATATTAATAGTATAATCATTAACAATGGCTTCTTTTCAAACAGTTTTAACATCGAACGGGGGGTTCGACAAGGATGTCCACTCTCATCATCGCTATTTATTATTTGCATCGAGTATCTATCACATCACATACAATCAAATAAACACATAAAAGGCATATCACTAGAACCTGACGAAGAAATCAAACAATCCCTTTTTGCCGACGATGTAACTTACTTTTTAAACGACAATTACGATTCTTTCCATAACCTAATAGAGTCGCTAACCCTTTACGGAATGTCATCGGGTCTAAAACTAAACAAAAGTAAATGTACTGTGCTACGAGTAGGTAAATTAAAACAAAGTAATGTTCTATATAAAAAAGAAATGAAATTTAATTGGACTTCCGATGAAGCCACAACGTTAGGAATTACTTTCACAAATAATGAAAAGGATACAGTTCTTAAAAACATACTACCTAAATTACAAAGAAATTTAAAAACTGCTTAAAATCATGGCATCATCGTAAACCTACACTAATCGGAAAAAACACAGTATTGAAAACGTTTGCACTTCCTAAATTAATATATGTATTAACAGTTCTCACCAAATAATGTTATTAACGATATAAAATCAGCAATATTTAACTTCATATGGGATGGTAAGCCTGATAAAGTAAAAAGAACTCAGTTAATTCAATCTGTAGAAAATGGAGGTATCCAATTAACGAACATTGACTCATTCTTGAATGCAATCAAATGCAACTGGGTTAAAAGATACCTAGATAATACCAATACGAGTAAATGAAAATTATTCTACCAGAATATCCTAAAAAAATATGGTGACTCCTTACTCTTTGAATGTAACATCAGCAATACTATCTTACATGAAATTGCAAACGAAAACATATCTCTGTCTGATGTTCTATCAGCGTGGAGTGATGTCACGCATAACTTAGAAACCCAAACCAGCAGTAAAACAATTTTATGGAACAATAAAGACATAACTTCAAACAATAAGACGTTTTTCTATAAAGATTGGTTTGAACGAAGCATTAAATATGTCGACCAATTATATGACTATAGAATTAAGGATTTCTACTCTTTTGATAATATATGCTACTTATACGGAATACCTTCAAATAATTTTCTAAACTACTACACACTAATGAAAAGCATACCCATACATATTAAATCTGAAATCAATACAAATAATACACCATGTACTCAAACAACATTTGTAGAAAACATACTTGGAAGAAAAAACAAAACAAATAAAATATTTTACAAACTACAAATTAAAAACCCTACGGAAAACTCCAAAATCCAAAATAAATGGCAAGTCCTTTTTGGAGAAAATGAACTTAATTGGAAACACATATTTACCATGCCATATAAAGCAACTATTGAAAGCACACTGAGAAATTTTCAATATAAATACATCCATAGAATTATAGCTACAAATAAATATCTCTTTAAATGCAAATTATCTTAATCAAATCTGTGTGACTTCTGCAGTGAAAACATTGAAACTATAGAACATCTTTTTTGGGAGTGCAAACACATCCAGCCTATTTGGAATCAATTAACATCTTTTCTTGAACAACAGCAACTAAACGTTAAACTATCTTTCTTAAATGTAAGTTTCGGAATTAACTCTTTCTAAAATAGTTTTTGTTTTAAAAAACAATTTCAATCTGACAAGATCATTGTGAATATACAACTAAACACACAAATACAGTATGCTTTCTTCCGACTTATACAACTCATCATTTTTCATAACTATTCCTCTGTTGTTCTTTTCTTTTCTCTCTAAAATAAATATTTATATATATTAGCATATGTTGTATAACATGTGTGAACTTTATTGCTTTATACAATCACTGTGTTGTATGATCATATACATGTTTACATTATATTTATGATATTGAATAAAAAAAAATCTTGCTGTACCGACTGAGCTAGCCGGGCGGAAACAGTATTCTCTGCAAAACGTATATTTAAAAAAAATCAAAGAATTTCCGATAGCTTTGACATCTTCAGATTTGTCATTTTTTTTGCAACGGAAAATACTGATGTACTTCGTCAGAGTGTTTGTTTGTGGCGCATTAATCATCCGATCGGAGCTTTTTGCGTGCGAATGCAGAATCTGGAGATGCAAAGTGGCTGGATGCAGTAACGGACTTCTTTCTTTGGTTGACGGATATAATGATTTTTTTTGATTTTTGTTTCAAACTTTTTATTCACAAAAGTATAAACATATAACAACATACAAATCAATTATCAAGTACAGTCATATACATTTACACTTATCTAAACATTCATTCGAAATATGTGGATCTGTATATACTATTACATCAATAATTTTTAATATATATTGGTGGTTCAAATTATACTTTCATAAATTACATAGGATAATTTCTTACAACTTGTTGACACTGGTATTTATGGTGTATACACAGTTAAGAAGTCAAATGTTTAACAAACTTTAGTAGTATACTGTGACATATACTTCTTTTCCTGTAATATTGCATCACAGTCAGAATATCTTTCATAAGCATATTTTTCATATCAATAAATTTTGATCTCCTATCGCTCATAATGTAACATGTATATATTGAGTAACACGCATAGCTTATTATAATATTAACATCATTGTGTGTATGGCTTTCTATTTTATAACCAACATTTAAACTACGAAGGGAAATAATGGAAGAACACAATCCTATTTTCTGGAAAATTATTTGAACAATAGACCAGAATGGACGTACATAAGAACAGTCTTATAGAAAGTGTTTAATTGTTTATAATTCCCCACACTAAAGGCATAGGGGCGAGTCTTTAATTTTCCAAGTAAACAGGTTCTCATTAGTTGGAATGATTTTGTGGATTTATTTATGTCTTAGTTGTCTAACCTTAGTGTTGATAATAACATTATTGATAAAATCATATACCGACTTCCAGGTAACTTTTTCTTTAAAAACTCTTGTCCAGTGGTCATGTACGTATGGTTTATCGCATTTATTCTAATGATGTGCGTTTCCCTAGCTAGGCCAGCGTTTGAAAGAAAATTGTTGATGAAACTTAAATTACAATTTATCCAGTTTTCGAAAATAAGGCATTTGCCATTATGTATGATTTATCGGTTTCACCATATTACTTCAGTTCTTATATTAAAATATGTTAGTGGTTTTATCGGTGAACTGGCATTGTTTATTTCAATGAAATTGCTAATAATTTCCTCATAAAAGGCTGGTATTTTCCATTTTACTTTTGGTAGCAACTTAATTGAATCGATGATCATTTTAAATATTAAAAGCTTTTTGCCAAATTGGTTCAAGAAAAAATAGGAATAGCTTTCCAATTTGCATTAAAATCGCTACATGGCATTTTTACCCATTTCATTTTCAGTGTTTTTGCAACAATGCTTATGTCGGATATTTCAATTCCTCCATCTTAGCTATTAAAATAGATCTTTATTTTTTTGTGTTTTGTTATTCCATAAAAACTTAAAACACATAGTATTTAGGACATTAAGGGTATTCTTTGAAACACATGTTGACTGCAGAAGATATGCAAATTTTGGAAGCAATAATGCTTTGATAACTGTTTCTCTTCCATAAAAAATCAGGTTTCGCCTAGTCCAGACATTTATTACTTTTTGAAAAGATGCGATTTTGTCATTCCAATTTATCTAATTGCATTTAACAGAATTTGTACCAAAGTAGGTGCCTAGAGCTTTAACAATTGGACTAATTGTTATGTCCTGAATTACACATTCATTTTCCCTTTTTGACTTGCCAAGTAGTATTGCTTTTAGTTTATTTAATTTCAGTCCTGACATAAACCCGAATTCATCGGTTATATTAATTACAATTGGTATTTCTCATATGTTTAAAAAAAAAGTAATATCATCTGCAAGTTGTGTGATTTTAATCTTTAAAACATATTGTGTTGCATTTTATCGTTATACCTTCATGTTGATAACAGGAACGGAGTTTTGTTGCTAATATTTCTGCTATTAAAATAAAAAAAGAGCTGCAAGAGGACAGCCTTGTCGTATTCCTCTATCTATTTTAAAGAATTGTGATTACACACCATGATTCGTTACAGACGAACAAATATCATTATATAATGCTTTTACCATCTTTATAAAATTGCTTTTGAAGCCGAATTTAGTTAAGACGTTAAACATAATAATCCATTCTATTGTATTCAAATGCCTTCTTAAAAGAGCGCATTCTATGTTTAGCAGATCTGAATAGTCGATTAATCTTGTATTTGTCGAATATTGCAACCAATAAATATGTTTTTGATAAACTCCTGCTGATCAAGGCTGATGATTTTTGGTAAACCAATGTGTAAACGCAGAGCTAAAACTTTTGCTTAAATTTTGTAATCTGTTTTTAGAAGTGATATAGGTCTCCAATTTTCTAAATTCTCAGGATCACTTTTCTTAAAAAACGTATATAATGTTACCTCTGGGGCGAATTGCAGAAGGC
Source organism: Dreissena polymorpha (assembly GCF_020536995.1). Taxonomy (NCBI): domain Eukaryota; kingdom Metazoa; phylum Mollusca; class Bivalvia; order Myida; family Dreissenidae; genus Dreissena; species Dreissena polymorpha. The sequence continues at coordinate 120,981,325 of NC_068359.1, read as the reverse complement.
AATCGCCCCAAAAATGACATCTTAATTGTTGATAGTGTAAAATAATAACAACATACAAAACTTATTAAATATTTACAACTGCAAAAAGAAATGATGGTAAATATTGTAGATAAAAGTAATTGTAACATGGAGTCAGTGTTAAGTGACGTTGACAATACTTGTAACATGGAGTCAGTATTACGTGTTGTTGACAATAGTTGTAACATAGAGTGGGTGTTTATATAGTTGAAAAAAAAAACTGTAAAATGCAGTCAATTATTTTGTAGTAATGTGTGGTTGGGAATAGATTTTGTGTCTGCATTCAATGTAATGGCGTGATAGATCATTACCACAGATATTCTTGAAGCGGCGATGCAAAAGGCCGTTAAAGACGTGTAATGTGTCGCGATTAATCAATAGACCTATAATGTGTTGTTGTTTATTTGTCTTCATTTAAATCAATAACTCATTATCTACTATTAACCTACATGTTTTATAATTTCCAAATAATAAGGGGCCTTTTTACAGATTTTGGCATGTTTTGAAATTTGTCATTAAATGCTTTATATTGGTAAATGTTAACATAAGTTAGAAAAAGCTCCAGTAAAAAATCAAGAATAAAATTAAAAAAGAAAAAAGGTAACCCTCACAAGGGCTCAAACCACTGACCCCTGGAGTCCTAAAGTAAAAAGTCTCCCACTTAGACCACTCGGCCATCCTTCCGGATACAATGACAGGTGGAATTTATACTTCATATAACCAAATCTCGTTGTTTCAGACAACAACAGAACTCTTAAAATTATTAATTCGTTTTGCGAATTATAATAAAATCTGTGTTGTTGACAATAGTTGTACATGGGGCCTGTGCTTATATAATTGAAAATAGCTGTAACATGGAGTCAGTGTTTAGTGTAGTTTAGTGTCGTTGACATCAGTTTTGATATTTAGTTATTGTGTAGTCATGTGTGGTTGGCAATATATATTGCGTCTGTATTCAATGTAATTGCGTGATAGCTCATTTCCAAAACTATTATTCTTGAAGCGACGATGAAGAAGGCCGTTAAAGACGTGGAATGTGTCGCGATTAATTAATAGACCTAAAATGTGTTGTTGTTTACTTGTCTTCATTTAAATTAATGGCATTATAATCATTATATAATATTAGCCTACATGTTGTTATTATTAATATATTATACTGAACGCTGTATCATCATGGTATATAGAAGATATTCTTGTCACCCAAGTGGATATTCAACATAACACAAAAACGGAATTTGACATTGAAAAATGAAACGCGACGATAAGCAATGCTACTCGGAACTCAGCATCGACGCTTAATATTCTAAGAATCTATTTGTCGTCGCTGTAAACGTGCGAGTTTCATACCGTTTGTAGCGTAGATTAGTGCGTGTAAATCCAAAAGGGTGACCTGTGACATTCAATTTATTTTAAAATGAAAATTACAAACATTACTTCTAAACAAAATACTTTCTTAAATATATATATTTCGTAATATATGTTTAAAAAATAAATGAACCAAAAAGTATATGTCAGCTGATGGAATTAAATTTTCTAATGAGCCGTATGTTATGCTTTTGATTAGGATTATAGCATATCATACACCATTTATTCGTGTCCTGTTGTATTAAATCATAGTTTGCTTCATTGATGAATGCAGGCAAACATGTTTAAAGGAGATTTAATAATGTACAAGGACACATGTATTAATACGCACAATCTTTTCGGTTCTAGCTCGAATATTAAGATTCATGTTTTAATTTCGATGTACGTGCTATCATGTCGATTACCATTGGGATGTTGATGTCAGAATGGGCTCTAACTTTATCCTAGCTCGATATTTGCGGTTAATATTTAAATGTAAATCTCATTTTAGTTTCTCAATCTCGATAGTCGCGATTTGCCTTTAAATGTCGATGCCACGTCTTACTCAAATTTCAATCTAGCTTGATATACGCAGTTGTGGGAATTTTGATGTCTAAACAAGAATTATATTCAAATAACTCATAACGCACCTTTCAACTTTCGATATTGATGTCAATCAAATCTGTCCATTTGTTTAGAAGTCAACCATGATCGATATTCACGGGCCGTGTTAGAATTTCGATCTCAGATCTCACACGATTTTCTAATAAGTTTGATAGTCGCGGTTTGCCTTTAAATGTCGAGATTAGTGATGGCTCGCATTGATACAAGCAACACAAATCGCGGTTTTGGTTTTGATTAAAATATAAGAGCTAGCACAATGTTTTCATCAGCTCGATAGTCACGTTTTATATTTGAGTGTTGATGTCGGGGCTAGCTTACACTTTTGGATCGATTTATTCAGTTCAAGTTTGTATGTCGAGCTCAATCCTAGCACAATGATAGCTTAAAATACGGTATTTCAAAACTTCATGTCAGAGTAAGCTTTATATTTGCAACAGCAAGGTAGTATACGTTCGATTTGTGATGAAATTGTCAATAAAAAACCTCTTTTAATGTCGACTTCTTTATTGACAACTTTTTGTGTGAGGGTTTTCTAGATAAAAAATGCATCGAAAACATGTATATAACAATACGTTGTCTGCGTATAGGACCGTACATGTTTACTGCTTATGAAACTGTATACTTTTGACAACCGTAACCATGTCACAAATCTACAGCCTAATTTTAAATGCCGTCTCCAATGCGCTCATTAAGAGAAGTGGACAGAGCATCAGATAAAATACCCCATGATTGTGGAGCCATCTTATCAATTGGTTAAATGTATGACCGGACATTGTGTCTCTGCATGAGAAGCATAACAACCGGTGAAGGCTATACTGATGTCGCCAGTTTCAAACTCTCCTCAAGACTTCTAGTATTGCGCCGATCGGTTAAAAAATTTAACATTGATGACGACCGCCCGTCCGTATTAAATTATTACATCGCAGTGCAAATCACTAATGGCAACGTCCCTATCGACCATTTCACTTTTATGCAAACAAAACTTAATGTCATAGTGCAAATGGTTTCGTGAATGCAATAATAAAAAAAAAACAATTATAATAAAATCTGTGTTTAAACGTACTTGAACTATCTCGAACCGTATTTTAAGATGACGTAAAGCTTTGGAGTTGTATACCATGGATTCAATTTTCTTATTTTCAATTGCAACGAGTGTATCTGTTTGAATTAATACATTTCCCATGGTGTTTTGAAGATGAAAATAACTCAAATACAATTATTTATAAAAATGATATTCGGAAATCATTATTTTATTAAGAAAGCATGTGCAAGATAAATACTAATTATATTTACTAATTATTAAGTTTGTAAGCGTTAAATTGATTATATTATTTATCAGAACAACAAAAAGAACAACAACGTCCTCATTATAATTTAATAATAAGGGGTCGATTATAAAGGTTTTGCAGCATATTACACCAATCAACACAACTTGTTTTGTCAAACTTCACCAATATGAGTCAATGAAACTGTGTCATTTTCACGTTCATGATACGCTTAAAACTGTGAGTGAAACAATAAGGCATAATAGTCACAAATACTGTGAATCATGTCACTTTCGTTATGCTTTACGGGTTTGTTGACTTATCACAGGTCATTTCCAATTCAAACGACCATGAAACGATAAATTATTATCCCCCAATAGGGACAGGAGTTACATTGCACGCACTCATCAACGCATTACACATAAAAATAAATACACGTATACAACATTGTATTATGCAGCGGTTCGCTATGAATATGAAAATTCATTAATCAATCGTTTACTTAAATTCATTTACATTTGGAAATGAACTAATAAAAATGTATCCATCATAAGCAGAGCCGATGTATCGATTTATGTGTTGATTGCAAAATAAATTGCGAATCGTTTTGTAAATTGAATAAGGGGACAAATGATGTGCATGATTGATGACATACATTTTGATTCCATGGTCGGGATCAATATCTCACGAACCTAACTGTATGCAATGAGTATAGATTATGCCTTAAACACACTTAATAGTTTCGAATGTCTATTTGAGAACTTACTGAATCAGTCTTTCTCCTATATTGCTTTTTTTGGCTCTTTTCGAGGCTAGACTTGCAATTAACCGGTTTAAACCCCAAATGCTTTGCTGTCAGTATTTTAAACATTTGCTTTAATCAATATGTTTCATGTACTAAGAGAAAGACAATCGTCATTTCAACTATGTTAACTAATAGTTTTTATAACTTTGTAATCGACTTTTCAATGAGTTATTCGATGTTAAAATCGCATCTTGAACATTGCAAATCAATAAAATTTGGTTTCATATACGTCATATGTATGTTCTGCGAAATCATTCTTCTTACTGGTTTTCATAATAATATAATGTATAAATGTTTTTTGAAGCTCGACTTTTTTATTGCGTTGATGCATATACTTAGCAGTATAATGAGGTCCAATTAAAATGAAGAAAGTATTTGTTTTTATGTATTAACCATAATTCATATAGGAGAAATGTCAGACAGGTAAAGGTAATAAAGTGCACTTTATACCATGAAATAGTTATACATTACTAACACTTTTATAACAAATGTGTTAATGCGTATTGTGCATAGATATATTTGAATGTTACATTACGCATCAGATAATGTTTGTTTGTGTTCAAATGTTACCGCCATCTTCTAATTCAGGAAGACATCTTAAATCGGTAAAGTTTATATTGCAAAAGTCGTTTCGAAACACAAGTATTCACAAAACCAATAATTACCATTGAAACTATATCTTACCAGCAAAACAATAGATCACACCTATAATGATTTGTCCTGGGCGGTTTGTATATACTTTTCCATTAGCAATTGTGTTGCGAATATAATACGTTGGTTATCAAAAGGTCAACGTTCGATTTCATAATTCTGGTAGCTTAATGGAAGTTATATTTTTCACTCTAGTAAACAGACCAATGTCAATTTGATGGTTTTTCTCCTGAACTTTGTTCAGCCTACATTAATTGATGACGGAATCTGCATTTTAATACTGATTCATTTGTTATCATGACATTAGAAAACTGGCTTACTCTTCTCATTTAAATACTGAAGTTTGAATTTAAAACTTAATGTTTTACATAAACACACACTAGTCTAATATTTATGAGAATAACCCATATGGAATGTATTTTATAATATCATTTCCGATCTAAAATGTTTGCGTTTATATTATATAGTTCTTTCATAGTTCATAATCACTATAACTGCATCATGATTATCGCTAACAGCTTCAGAGATCTCATTTCGTAAAATCAAACGTAAATAATATATCAGTCGAGAGCATTCACAAATATACGCGTACATTAAAACGACTTTTTGTTTTTCAAGTTATATGGTTGAAGACAACGCTGCGTTTAAGTCCGGTAAACATCTATTTGATTAAAACGATATATTAAATGCAAACAAACACTGTTCTTATCTTGAACATTTCAATTTTTATAACAGTGAGAAATGAGATGACGCACATTCCCCGCATAATTATTGTCAGGTGTTGTTTTTTTTAAATCGATATCGATTATTCTTAAGACCATCATAATTTTAGTTTTTATAAATGATTGTATAACTAATACTATGATTGCATCATATATACAAATATTATTATGTCATATACTGAACTTCATTTTCTACTACTTTTTGCTTTATGAGTGCCTTGATTTTAAGTTATACTTTAATACTATAAAATAAAATAAATATCATTCTTAATGTCAATGGAATTGATAATTCAAAGCAATTGATAGACATGGACAATCTTGATTCTTGCATTTTAAATACATTATATTCATATGATTGACAATGCCTACTATGTATGTATTACGTTACGACATGATATTATTTTAAGCTCATCTTGTTCTGGGAACGACTATCTATAGTTCTCATGATAATGTCAAGTCGTCAGATACAACCAATGCCAACGTTAAATTCGTGTGATGTTCCCCATGGTTGAACATAAATCGTGTATTTAAACGTTTAAATTTCAGAAATTCAATTATCTTAGACATTCCTTGATCAATACTCCTGAAAACAACGGTAAGCGTTCTCTATTTGAAAAAAAATACTGCACCTGGTTGGTGAATAATTTCAAGTTTCCCTCTGAGAAATGCGGCAAGCTTTAAACCTATTTATAGTTTCATTGCTTTTTATTGGCCATTCCAATGCGTTTATATCAGCTTTAATCAGTTAAATATATAAAAATTTGCTTTTTTGCACTTGTTTCAAACAGGTAACTATCATTCGTATTGTTCATTGCCTGAACATGTTTCTGGAATAATTGTACATATACGTGGGATATGCTGCTTTTGTAATCTGCATATTATATTGTTGCAAAAAAAAAGAAACATTAAATATAACATCAAGAGCAGGAGATGTTTGCACGATAAATTTGTAAAATTTAAAAACATAAACAAGAAATACAAAACCCATTAACACAACATGAATTAAAACATATGTTACACATAATTGTTTTGAATTCTAGTCAATCAGATCCAAACTATCATCAACGACATAAAAGATGTCTTTCATTTATCCAACTACGAAGAGGGAGGATGGAGAAAGGGGAAGGAAATACAAGCTATAGATGACGATCAAGAACATGGACGTGGGTGACAAAAGAAGAAGGCCCGGGAATGAGCAGTTCACCAGCCTTGACTCAAAGACAGAATACCAGAAGGCTATAAGGGAAACGTCATTGAGACATACGTTGAACATAATCAAGAAGGTATGCATGTCCCGACTTGTTTAACCTTTACATTCGATAAGATAATGCCGGATATCCTCCAAGACCACCATAAAACTATATTCGTCAATGAAAGAACCCATCCAAAACTTGAGATTCGCTGGTTACAGGTCCGAACAAGAAATGACATGGCGACCACATTGTTGGCCAGACTGAGCAGGCTGTGGACAAGCAGCTCTATCAGCTTCGACACCAACTGCAGGCTCTACATGTCTCACGTAGTATCCATCAAAATGCACTACTGGGAGATTTTGGAGCTCTTACGAGGACCAGTTTTCGACTCAAACATGGACGAGGATACCAACGAGTACGTTCCGAACATGCGAGCAACACTTATGGGCCCACAGGAGCCCTTCTTGCGACCCATAAACATCGAAAGAAGGCTTGATCTGTTAACGTCTCCAGGCACTTCTTTATGTGCAAGAACTTCACCCATGTCAGGCACGAGGGAGGGATGCACAATGTATTAGAATTTATTACCCTTCCTATGGATGATCTACATAAAGCAGCCCACAACAGACCTGACTGTCAGAGAAGCTAAGTGACGCCGCCCATCATTTGCTCCAAACTGCCAGACCAGTCAGGAAAACAAAAATAATGAATACGAAAATATTCATAGAAAGATAAACGTCGTTTTATCTGTTTAGATTTATTAAGATTGTTTGCTAACATAATAACAGCTGGTTTATACTTGTGAACAAGTAATTATAAATATATTCATTATCAAGCAATATAAAATATCATATTATTGGTTTGCTTTGTAACAACAATACAATCCATACTGGCTTTGCAATAAGAAACTTTGTGAAATCCACTTTGGATGCATGATATTATTTTATGAGCTGCTTATAACCCATAAGCAGCTTATAAGCTTAAGCCTTTCCTTATTAGGCTCGTTGGCTCACAGATTCTTGAACTGCCATGCGCACGCCCTTCCTAGTTTACCGATTCCGTGGAATACAATTCAAGAAACAGCTGATGCAACATGACTATTATTTTAATATGTACGTAGAGCACAACACATGTTAATCCCATACGGAGCATACATTTTACTTTAATGGATTGCGTGACCATTTTAATACAAATGACAGTGTGCATTTACCATGGTTTCATACATAAGCGCCCACGTTGTAACAAAATAAATACATTTCAATTTATTTTACTGCAATAATTGTTTTAAGTGGTCTTGTTCATATTTAAAACATAAATTGTTGTATTTTATCTTTAATCTAAATAAAACATAATAAATCCGTCGCTCGAGGACATATTTGATGCATATAATCGACCGTTTATCATTTGGTTGTAGGAATATTTTGTCTGGCAAATATGAAATAAATAATAGATAAGATTGTAAATATTAAAACTCTGTTTAACTTTACGTACATGTATTTAATCATATACACCAACTGCTTTGTGTTTCATTATTTCACGTTTTCTTTAGATAAAGAAACTACTTCCGCGTGGGTAATTATTCAATCGGATGCTTAAATATTGTTTTGAAGAATTCCGGGAAATGTTTAAATCGAAACAAACATGCTGTTTGAACCCGTTTCTTTTTAACGTATTGGTCCGAGGATGAAATTAAGTTGTGATCCAATCTTTACTATATTTACACAAAATAAAACCATAATTCTACGCGTCATTTTAACTCTGTTTGGAAGGAAGTAAACTTCACGTTGCGTATATTACATGGTTTGATTTTAATAGTAATTTGACAATTTGACATGTATTAGTGAAAAAAACGCATTTCTTACGTTGTGTTATGGTCAGATGACCAAATCATACGGGTTAATACACCTTGTTGAAAGACAGACGTAGTTTATATAAATAAAATGTGTATGCATTCGTTTTTTGAAAACTGACTGAGTTTAGACTTGTGATTTAATTCGCATCTATACTCCTGACCGATTGAATTATCAAAGCCAACACTCATGTTCATGTTGATGATAATAAAAGATGCTTAATTTCATTCAGTGGCCGTATATTCCTTTTGATTACAGACATACCAACTCTGACGCATTAATACAAAATGTTTGTTTCCATAAACGGTGTGAATAGGCTTCAATTTTCCTTTGTTGTCATGTTACAGTATCGCCTTCAAACAGGTAATACATTTTTTTCACGATTGATAATGAATATGATATACGCAAACGTGCACGATCTACAGCGCGCACAATTTATTTAATATATTGTATTATTGTGCAATTAACTTTATTTTGTACCTTGCAGCTTATAGACTTTGAAATATAACAATACACGGTAGTTTATGCGTAATTAACTCACATTAACTGCTTTCAAAGGTGTAATATGCGCATGTACGCTTTATGCAAACAATGGATACACACATATAAAATAAAGCCACCTCAAATTGGCTTACGGCAATCAAAGTGTGTTTAATACAGATCAATTATTTCGTACATGTGTACGTCCTTCGTTTTTGATGAAAAATGATCATGCGAACATGCGTCATTTATATTCACGAGGATTCGAAATGTATTAAAATGAAAATGGACATTCATATTGTAACACTTTTTGCCCAAGCGACCTTTTGTTCATGTACAACTACATAATCAACACTTAATATACTTTAAACATACGGATAACTAGCGGTTAAATAATTAAGACCTCCCAACAGAAACAGAGGTTTCCCATTTACATGTTTCAAGCCTACAATAATGTAACGGTCGTTCTGGCATTTAAGACCCTCTAACGGAAACAGTTGTTTCCAACTTAAATACTTCAAATAAACAGTTATCTGGCTGTCAAGAATTTAAGACCGATATTAATTGCTCACGAACTGCCTGGGTGGCAGGTTTAGGAGACAAATATCAACCAACTTGACAGAATGATAAACAGTTTAACTTACTTAACCAGTTGGGCTGATATACATATTTTCGTCAATTGTATCATAGTGTATACAACTCGAACAAAATTTAACGAATGCCAGTACTTTTGAGAATCGCACAGAACTACAGCCCAATTACTCGGCTTCAGGGAAGGGCGTCGAGACAGAGATATATTTACTTGTTTGACAGATTTATATTTTGTTAGAGTATCTGTTTCAATTATTTAATAATATGTGTATAACTATAAATATCACTATACTAGCATTTATTCGATAAATAAACCGCTATAATACTAGAAGGACGTGTTGCCTTATTTTGCAAATATTTGGGTGGTTAAAAATTTGAAGTTAAAACAAAAATAAACACAACGCGATTAAAAAACGAATCTGGAACTTTATTGAATAATCAATAAGGGTCAAACAACAGCAAAGTGCCACAATATGACTCATTCCTTGTAAGGGTAAGTAGACCTTTATCTGGTTTAGTGCCCAATTATTTGCAATGGCCGTTCCAATCGGTGATCCCAGTTTTCATCAGTGTATATTTATAGTAGGAGGGTATAATTTATCTTATTATAGTTCTGGAATTTCATTTTGTTTTAAGTTACATTGCGTTACTTGGATAGTTTGCTGAATAATAATCACTAAATTGATTGAGACCAATAGGGTTATGTATAATTTATTTTAAAATAAGTATGAAAATAAATCGTCTTAACTTAGAGAACTTATTACAACACACTAATTGGGGCAACTACATGTGTGTTCTCTCTAAATAAATGCTTGCATAGGCAATTCTATCAGCGTTGTGATAAACTGTTGTTTCTGTGTCTTAAATATCTCTTTTCAAAATGTTTTTTTTTCAAGATATATTTGTTTATTAATATAAATTCACTAGTATAGAAATGTTTCAATATATTAAAAGATTTTAGTTTGCATTTTAAGTACATGTGTTGCAAGTCCAAAAGAAAAAGTGTCCTAATGATACTGCAGTGTGCTTAGCATTTGGTACATGGACATTCTTATTTTATCCAACAGTTAAATGATATTATATTACACAATACGACTCATTGGATAAAGATTAGGTTTATTCCACTCCTTGCCTTTATCCAACGGCTGTACATGTACATAGGGACTTCTTTAATAGCCGTTTTAATGAGTACTTTATTGACCAAATAAAACAAGCAAAATCTCTATTTTCTTATTACATTAGATTGTTATCAATGACATTAAGCATTACAATAAAATAAATAAATACAAATATATCACGATTACACACTGAAATACTGTCGTCTGCTTCAATTAAACAGTTAGCAAGTAAACATTCTTAAATAAAGAAAATAAGAAAAGTCTAAGTATAAAATGTCAGATTATATTTATAATAATCCAGTTAACATTGTATGGGATGATCATCTGCAAAATGGCAGATGATTCATTTAAATTAACAAACAAAACAAAAACCGGGCAAAATAAAGACCGAGGAAATGGAGAATCCCAAAGGTCAGGTCAAATTCTTCAAGACGTATAATTGGAAGCATTTATTCAATTGTACGGATTCGATCAAAGGTAACTTGAAGTTACACTTGATGATGCTACTTCTAATGAAGAAGACACCATTCCAATGCCTGCACTAAATGACGAAGTTGAGGACATTGACATTAGCACTGTTTTAAAACGTATGTTAGAACAACATTAAAGCAAAACATCGATGTTGAAAAATGTAAACGATTTCTAAAATTATACACATTGTTGATATTTTAGATAAAAATGTTGCAAATTGCATTTTTTTATGCACGACCAAGTCAGGAAAAGATTATGAACCATCAAGTATTAGAAACATGTTGTCAAGCATAGATAGGGAACTAAAAAACAAAACATATTCATATCTGATTATGCCCTACACTGGCCCCGAGTTCAGCCTATCAAGGAATGCATTCGCAGCAATGTCCAAAAGTCTCAAAAGACAAGGCGAAAAAAACAAGCCCAAAGCTTCTTCTCCACTGACAGACCACGAGATTGTGGCTATATACCAGAAGCAAATTCTTTGTTGTCAGACGCCCAGTGCATTACTGGATACAATGTGGTACGACAAATGTATCTACTTTGGCCTTCGGGGAACCACGCAGCAGTTCAACCTCTGGTTTGAGTGATTTAGTATTGGTTTGACCATTTTGTTTGAGGTTTTTTTTTCTATTTTGCCTAAAAAATTAATAAAGTTACATCGAAAGATTACGAAAAATACTATACAAAATAATTCAGCATAGTCCATTTATTGCAAACGGCACAGCAACAAGTTTTACATTCACCACTTTAAGAAGATCTTTTTTTATTATTTTTAACTTTTTTTTGTTTTCATTTTTTCAAACTTAATGCCCTTATTTTTCTATGTTACCAATCTTCATATCTTTTTGTAGCTTGGAAGACATTACCCTCAGACAGGCAGCAGATGGCAGAGAGCTTCTTGAACGGATTGGGTGCAAAACCATAACAAGGGCAGGATGTGATATTTTAAACATCCGGAAAGTGCCGCCTATAATGTATTCAACACAAGACAAAATATGTCAAATAGCAGCCTACACATTGTATTTCTTTTAAAAATGCAAAACATATTTTTAGCAAGAAATCCTTTTTACATAGCGCCAAGGATCAAGGATTTGACAGGACTGAATGGCGAGTGGTGCAGAGGGTTGACATGAATAACCGGGACACATTGCTCAAATAATGGCTGAGCAGTGCTGGCTGGGCCGTCATCGCCTGAAAAACCACACTTATTGCAAGCAAATAGTCCAACAGCTCAAGAACGAGAACCTGGCACCACTAATAGTATGCACTTAACAGGCCACAAACAACATTCAATATGTATTTAATTACAGTGCCATTTCACATTCTACCTCTTGAAAACTACGCAATCCAGTCACTGCAACTTTGACGTCCCCACAATCGCCAGAAAGGATTGATATATGAAGTGAACGGCGCGATGATCACGATGCAGCAGTATCCCTCACGTCAAGCACTGTCAAGGCCCCAGCATCCGAACCTAGACCTGTCAATATTCTGAACATTGCTATCCTTTCTTTCCCCACCCATTCGGCATAGAATCAAACGTGTCCATCACAACTTCGATGAATTTTATTCAAACACACTCTCCGTTTTATGGAGAAGTATTTAATGTACAAAATTGGAACTTTTACACCAAGTAAATCAAACAATCTGTGTTATTCGCGTGATTTGTGTTTAATTGTGTGTTCTAGTTCTATTCGCTATGTATAAACACTGTCACGTGTTTCATTTATGATTTCGAATGGCGTCCTTCTCATTTCTGATGGAAAATTATTTGCATTTATGTTTACGTAACATATTGTATCAAGATAACATTGCGTTAAACAGCGTGTACTAACCTACGCATTACACTGTAAATTTCAATGACTTGACTGATATCTTCAAAACAGCTCAAAAATCCATTCTAAGTAATATTGGCGCCCCGATATGATGAAAGTAAAATTACAATGAAAAACAAATACATTGTACAATGTCTTGGATTACTGCGATTTGATAAGAATAGGCTGCAACCGGTTTTTCTTCAACTCTTGTTAAACTTTTTTTCTTACAAGCCTAACTAATTACAGCTATACCTGAGAGCATACTGCATTCATCTGATTTGAGATCAGTTTTAAATGCCATGGTATTTACGTGAATGTTTGCGCGCTTTGTTTTACAAAACCATTCAGCAATACGAATAGTTCGTCATCTTAGCGCGAAACAGTGATAAGTGACTTTTTTCAAAAATGACTTTTTGCATAAAATGATCTCAAATGATACCATACATGTCCTTAATAAATATCAGAATGGTATTCCAGTTTAACTGGTACTTTTTTAAAAATGTCATGCACAAGTTCAATTATTGCATCAAAATAGTATTGATTTCTAGCAAAGTTATTTGGTGTAATATAGTGATAAGTGCAATATATCAAGGCCAAATGATGACATCATAGCTAGAAACTATGACAGCAGTGTGATATTATTGATTATATTTTCATGATCTTGGTCATAAATAGTTGACATTTCATTTTTTTAAACTCAGAAACAAATAAAAACAGTTGTCTTGTCTGAAAGGACTTTTCAGGCCTGGTTACAAGTAGACCATTCCTCATGCTAAATATAACAGTCTAGTAAAATTGTATGAAAACCACACAATTCAATCTGCATATCATGCATTCTACAAAGTTTGCCCTGTGAGTGATTACACAGTTGTAACTGTTGTTCTATGGTTGAAGTTACCGGTACTTCTATGTTCTTTGCTACAATAATGACCAAATTTATGCTTGATATTTTTTCCTGTAGTGTTTTGTAAGATATTATGATATTTTGGAACACAATTTTAAAAGAAAACTTGACCTTTTATCTACTGTTGAAAAAGTGAAACAAAATTCTCCAGTTTTATGAAAAGTGTATGTGGGCTTATCATAGCCTTTTTATATATCAATACTTAAATACTGGGAGTGTGACAGTAACATGCAAGATGATAGTAATGTCTACTTTAGCCAAGGTGATGCCATGAAATTGTAATGATTCATCAATATAGAAGAAAAAGCCATGTACAAAAATGTCTTGTTTGTCTCATTGGTTAAACTTTTTGTCATTCAAATTTGACACATTTGTATTTAACTCACATTAAATAATATTAGCCAAAGTATATGGTATCAATGTATTGCGATGTTGTCATGCTCATAAATGTTTGCCTGTTCCAATGAAATTATTTTTTCGGAAGTTCACAAATTAAATTCCGACGCTCGTTGTTATAATTATAATTATGTTAACTGAAACACCAGTGTAATATTATTGTTGAACGTTGATTAAGAAATTATCAAGCAATACGTGTGTTTTTTCATTAATATACAAGATTTTTCTTTAATTATGAAAACTTATTCATTTCATCTTAAAAATATTCATATTGCTAGGCATGGCAGAACCCCAGAACTCATAATTCTGCTTCCAACATCAAAAGTGGTGTAAACATTATTTTGTTTTCAATATCCTCAAACATTTCCTTCGTGGTTTTATAACAAAATCAGAAAATTGTTTAAGGTTAAAACACAATAACATACCTCAATTATTGCACAAAGAAAGTCCAGTGCAATATAGTAATAAGTGCACTTGTTACAGTATCGCATTAAAATAAGTCAGTGTTAAATGAAGTTATTTGCAAAGTCATCAAATATATAATATTACTTGGTAGCAATATACTGAAATAATTTGATCGTATTTTTTATTTTTAGTTTTAAAACGGTAAAAACGGTAAAAACGGTAAAAACGTCTTAACAGTGTTCAAATCAAATCTTTTATAACACTCAGTTTGTTTAACTCTCTTGTATAATTTTGAAGTATGGACTTATCACTATTTTGCACTAAGGTGACGATTTTTTTTACAATCACAGTAGTAGATGCTAAGTGAAATTTTAAAAACATGAACACTGTTGAAATGCATTTATGAATATGCAACTAAACCGCTAAACCATACAGTAAGCTATTCGTTTATGTTTTTTAAGTGTAGGGCAATAAATAAATGTGAAAATGTTGCAACATATTTAAACGGCCACCGGAAAAACTTTGCGAAACCGAAATTTCGCAAACTTAAGTACCCTTTTTCTTGAAGGTTTGCTTATTTGTGATAAAGTATAAGATAAAAGTCTAACTTGTGATTAATAATTGGTTATTTTTGCTTGTTAAATGCGTTTTCTTCACTATGAACTTTATTTGCAAAGTTGGGGTTCCCATGGGATTTTTGTAATATCCCATGGGATTTTTCATTATCCCATGGGGATTTTGGTTTCTCCCATGGGATTTTTCTCCAGCTTTTTTATGGGAGAAAAAAATCCCATGGGATTTTCAAAAACATAAAACACGTTCGTGTGTGCTTAGTTATCGATTTTAAGCATTGTTAAAGCATTTGTGCTTATTTTCGTTCAATTTACTTTGATAGAAAAAAAATCCCATTTTTTTATGGGAAAAAAAAATACCATGGGATTTTTTTCTGATTTTTAGAGATTTATTCATGTAACCTTCAGAAACACTACCTTTTAACAAATGATGAGCATTTCTCGCGATTTCAACGCGTTAAATCGTGTTTTAAAATAATAAAAATTCCCATGGGATTTTTTTGTCACATGGGATTTTTTTGTCCCATGGGATTTTTTTCCCATGGGATTTTTTTTTCCAATGGGATTTTTTTTAAGGTATAAGTTTCTAAAAGCTATATAATAATAATAATAATAATAATAATAATAATAATAATAATAATAATAATAATAATCGTGCTCAATATGATGAATTTGTACTTTGAAGCGACTAACATTTTTATTCGAGCCGATCGTCGAGTCCGAATGGTGAGTATAAGAGCAATTTACCAGTACAAATAAATCTCACTTGTGAAGAGAACGCTACCGTACTATAAAATAATCTTGATAATAAGTCATATCATTTCTCGACAGAAAATGAAAACAGTATCCATATTGATGTCAGCAATGTCCCCTGCTATGATAAATATTGACAAAATGAAAAACCTTGACAATAATTCCGTGTCGAATACGCATTAGATTATAGCAATCAAATTCATATAAGCATTGATAAGATAATATGCGAAAATGGGTCTTATGTCAAATACGGCCAGCGTAGCTCCATTCCATAATGTCCGGTATTAAGTCACGTCAAGTTTCGTGGTCGAATTATAGCATAATAATCATTTTCACATTACGCGAATCATATGAGTTTCCCTACATATATTGTGTTAAAATTTATGTTACACTAATGTGCGATGATGAAAAGGGGATTTCGGTAATTCTACATTCGCCCGCCTAGTACCGAAATCCCCATATTTACGCCTTAAAGGGTCAATAGGTCATCGGTATGAATGGTTTTTGACTTCACATGAATGTTAAGGTGCAAAAAAATGATATTAATTTTAATTATTAAGCACTCTTGACAGCATTAAGTTGCCTCTCAGTGGGGATTTCGGTAATTCTACACTAGAACTTAAACGCGCGCCGGTACCGAAATCCTGCTGTACAAACCTTCAAGTGTCAACAAAATTATTATAGTGTTTTTTTTTTCATTAGCAACCAGTGACATGTATTATCTCCCATTCGGTTACTTCTTTTGGAAAATAATTAGCGGGGATTTCGGTACTGCTACATTCGTACGCCCAGAGCCGAAATCACCCATGTTTACGCCAATCCCCCATATTACGCCTTAAAGGGTCTATATGTCATTATGTTTGGGTTTTGGCTTTGAATTAATGTTGATTTGTACACAATCATATTAGTGTTAATCATTTAAAAACTCTTATCAGAATATTTTTTCCATTATTAAATAGTTTATTAATGTGAAAAATGTGTAAACGAATGTAAAAAAGGTAAAATGTACATTTAAAACATTAGTTACACAAAAGTATATGTAAATATAACATGACATAGTAATAATAAGTCTTCAGAAAGTATTTTCCAAACAAATCTGATGAAACAAATGATATCGTACTACCTTATTTACAATATGCTATACACTTTTGCAATTTAGTTATCAATGTTTAATCAAAGCATAAATCAGGATAATATGTTGCCTCTTAGCGGGGATTTCGGTAATTCTTAACAAGCACATAAACCCGCGCCGGTACCGAAATCCCCGCTGTACAAACCTTCAAGTGTAAAAAAATACTGATTTAGGTTTAAATAAAGGGAACAATAGTATTTTTGGCCACCAAAAAGCACTTCCGCGTCAACAAAACGATTGAAATTATGTCAGAAACTCAGCTTTTCATTGTATATATTGCAATACACCATCGGCCGCCGAGAGCGGAATACTGCGCTTGGCCGCTAAACAATGTGGATTGCATCAAATTAAATGTCAATTTTCGATATTATTACAAAAATAAACACTGCCTTTTTATAAATATGTCAAGCACGTACACTTAACAAAATAAATCGATATATCTTTATGTAATGTAGAAAAGTTAAGCGCTTTATATATAACAATGTTTTATAATGTCTCTCTGGTTGAGAAAAAAAACTAAACAAAACCATGTAGAACATATATGTTTTCATAATTAAAAAAAAAATATTTAATGATGCACGTGATGTTTTATAATTGATATAAGTTCACGTGTCATTGAACGAGTTAAGGGAGAGATGCGAATTAAATTACACATAATTAAAAAATGATACTATACTGTCAGCTTGATTTATAAATTGTGTTCCATCGCGCCAATATATTCATTGTTCCATGAAATTGTGTATAAAAGCAAAACGATTAAAAGTATGTCAGAAATCCTGCTTTTCACATGAAATGATCTTTAACACTTTATTTATTCCAATCAGGTAAATAACAAATACAATAATAGGGGAAGTCTATACTGTGTATTAGAAACTTGTTGTAATGATCCCTATCTTATCCGCTCAATACACATCCACCTGGCTACTGTACAGAAAAAATTAGATTTACTTCCAAAATAACTGATTTCATTAATTGCTAACTTGTTGTCTACATTTTAAATTAACAACGATAATGGATCAACATCACCGTTGCACAATTATTAAGTTCACAGTAATCTGTACTTTAAATAGATAGCCTAATTAAAGACGGTGCTAATAAAGAACAAAGCGTGAATGTGGATATTAAGAAATAAGATCCTTTTTTGCATGACACTGGCAGTATATCATTTTATCTTATATAAATAAGCCACATTTAAGACATGGATAAAATTAAAATAAGACACATTTGCATAGTTCATTTCTTGAAAAAAAATAAGCACGCAGTCACATATAAATAAGATACATTGAAGACACAGAAAAAAAAAATAAGACACATTTGCATCTTTCACTAAATTTTCTTAAAAAAACATGTGAAACTGAAGAAAAACATTTATTACTGACACATTATTCTAAAAGTCGACTGACAACTTAAGTTCAAAGAGGGATTTACAATTAAATAAGATCCATTTTCGCATGATGCTGGTGCTGGTTGTAGAGCAAGCAATACATTTCTTACTGACACATTATTCTAAAAGTCGACAGGCAACATAAGTTCAAAGAGGGAACCACAATTAAATAAGATCAATTTTCGCATGATACTGGTTGTATAGCAAGTAGTCACATATTAATTACAGCTTGCATTAGTTGCAATAATTTTGTTAAGTGCGCGTGCTTCTGAACGTTGCGTTAAGCGAGAGTGTTGTCATTTTGTTAGTTTTATATTTTGTTATTATGTATGATTATTGCTTGTTTTGAATTTGAAATAAACGCTTTCTGGCAAATAAGCATCGTCTTAATTTTAATACAAATAATGAACATTTGACATACAAAATGTCCAATAACATACCGGCAATAACATTATATATATGTTAATTTCTGTGCATGTTTATACCGAAATTATAGCCGACATCGGCAGTTAGGGAAATTTAGTGACACACTTTAACACATCAAACATGCATGATAGTTCTTTTTTCATATAATATTCCCCTGGTTGCTTACCGGTGTATTGGTGCAGTTGATAACCCCGCCGGGACTACAGTAGGGTGCTAATACACACGTGTATCGTGTTCAATACAATCGTCTTAATTTTAATACAAATAATGAACATTTGACATACAAAATGTCCAATAACATATCGGCATTAACATTATATATATGTTAATTTCTTTGCATGTTTATACCGAAATTATAGCCGACATCGGCAGTTAGGGAAATTTTGTGACACACTTTAACAAATCAAACATGCATGATAATTCTTTTTTCATATGATATTCCCCTGGTTGCTTACC
This sequence comes from Dreissena polymorpha, assembly GCF_020536995.1. Classification (NCBI taxonomy): domain Eukaryota; kingdom Metazoa; phylum Mollusca; class Bivalvia; order Myida; family Dreissenidae; genus Dreissena; species Dreissena polymorpha. Next base: position 120,961,945 of record NC_068359.1, on the reverse strand, counting down.
GGTGTATTGGTGCAGTTGATAACCCCGCCGGGACTACAGTATGGTGCTAATACACACGTGTATCGTGTTCAATACCCGATCCATGCTACAACGTGTAAGAACGGGAATTTCGGTAATTCTACCTTTTTAAGCTTGCGCACCTCTAATGGGCACATATCCAAATATAATTTAATTAATTATTTTCCTAATCAGCATCATTTCACTAAACTACATGCAAATTTGTAGGTAGCTTTCCATGCTTAAAAAAAATAAACCGATTTTTTCAAAACCTCCCTCGCGCTCGGCTTTTGTCCAGTTTATTTTCACCCCTGGGGTATATAAAAGTTCCATAATTCATTCAAAATTCCAAATATGGGCATGCAGTTGGTGTGTACAGATGCAGTAAAGGTGTTTAAAGTTTAAACAAGATGAAATAAGTATTCTTTTACAGACATTTATTTTTTACAAATTTTAATCTATGGAATAGCGCCATAAAATGTAAGTGATTTCAGCCAAGTAAAAATTGGGTCGGTTAAAAACAAAGTGTCATAAAATTCAAAATAGTATCATTTAAGTTATATTTTAAACTAAGTTTTTATAGAAACACTATATACAGCAAAAATACCAAAAAATAGACAGATTTACCGTTTACTTTTTGAAATAAAAATAAAAATGCAACATGCATCATTCGTATTTTCAGCAGTAAATTAATCAATTTAGCCATAACGTTGTTTTAATTTTAAAATTGAAGGATGTGCATACAATTTTCAACATATTTAACAATAAACATAGCTTATGTGCTATATTAAATCAAATTACGTTAGAAAAGAAATAAAACGCGTCGCAAAAAGTATGCGATGTCGGCAGGAATCGAACCTGCGCGGGAAAATCCCAAAAGATTTCAATTTCATCGCCTTACCCACTCGGCCACGACAACTTTACATATGTGTAACCTTAAATTAGATATATATAAGTAAACAGGTAAAAAGGCTCGCTCGATCTTTGAAGAAATCGCGAAATTGTATTTTTCAGATGATAATTGGATCAAAGTCAATATTTATAGTGAAAATAATGTAATCTATATGAATAAGTTAAACATATATCAAAATTCGAAGTTTGAAAAAAATAAAATGCATCTCTCGGAAATAAGCGATCATTGAAGATCGGCAATGGCTTATGTATGAAGTGAAAGGACAGTTGAAAGTTTCCATTTTGCACGTTAATAATTCTGATAATATGGTGACAAAGGCAGCAGTCCTATGTAGTATTGTGTTTGACCGGATAGTAGCGTGATCTGTGTCGGTGTTGGGCGCTCTGAGGGCGCAATCCGGCTACATAGGTACATAGAAACCTCTTGTGGCTATAGTCCATGGATCGGGTTCGGCAGACAGGGAACATGTAAATTTTTATATGTATGTTTTATATCTTAATTACCTAAACGTATATTTATCCTGGTTACTTATTTACTGAGGTATGAGTTAGTCGCAATGATTGTAGATACGTTGTACTATATTTAGTAAGTATTTGGAGGACGAGTGGCACGGGCACGCGCTTTATTATCACTTATGCAAGGAACGCGTTTTGTTTATATACGTATTTTTGATATTCCGATAGGCTTAAGGGAGGTAACTTATTCAAGTAAAACGCGATATTTTTTGCGATGCCTTTTTATAACTCTTGTTTAATTAATTACATACGAATATACAGCTAAATTTAAGATGATTTTTACCAGAAAAAAATTTCGGAGAAAGATATATTGAGATTTTGATATTCCATAGAATGCGAGTCTCCATATATATTTTCTATTGCAGGGGAGGTAATTTAAAATTTTTAAAGTATCCGAACTGGTCTTTGTTGTATCTATTTACGTTTATTTTCAAGCTTATGGCGATTAAAAAATTAATTATTATTAGTATATGCTCACATGGATATTGGTACGGATATATCGTGTTCATATAACATCCATTTCATTCATCATTCAGGTCGGGCTACGCAAATCTCGTGAAGAGGCAGGACCTGTAAACAAACTCTCATACACACACTCTTCGCTCATCGTGGCGCTCTCGCATGTCTGAGGCGATATATAAGACCGATGTCATATATAATACTGTATTCGCTGGTAATTTCGGTTGATATGTTTGATTGCTTAGGACGCAATGAATATAGTGTATTTATATTTAATCGGAGTGAGCTCATTGTTGTTTCTGGCGGTATTCAATTTCTGGTAATAGTTTCGCGATTAAAGACGTCGGTTCTCGGTTAGGTGTGGAATGTTCTTATTTGTTAATGTGCCAAGTGCTTAAAGGCGGTTTATCGCACTTTATTAGTCGGCGTTTCAAGAGAATGGGTAATAAATGCAAATCAGTAGGTGCTTAGAAGACTTAAGTACGGCAAGAACCACAACTCACTCTGCTAGGAACGATTACCACTGCCTGTCTGCAGCAGACGACGAATGATTCTGCTCTAGCAGTGAATGTATATACCAGCTTGTAAACGCCATTGGCCAGTCTAGTGTTTATCATTAAAATATGCACATATTGGCTGCTTTCATGGAAAACGAGGCTTAATGCACGTCAAATAAGATTAGCCTGTGCACAATGATAAGCATATGCAATGCGAACAAGCTAATCAAGGACGACAACAGCGAACAACTAAAGTGCCTTCAGCGCTTTGATTTATAATATACATTATGTCCTATGTTATATGGCGTATAGCTACTAATATATGTGTGTATAAAATATGTTAACCGTCTTTATTTTTTAAATAAATGAAATCATACTGAAACTCTACGAATTGAGGATATACATGTTTTTATGAGCTGTCAAAGATTATTACAAACAACAATTATTATCTTTTTTAATGCAGACACTTTAAAAGACTGTGGGTGCGGACCCAGGATCCTGCGATAAATCAAACGGAAAGGTACTTTAGGTACTTAAGCTACGTTGAAGAAACTCGGACATTGTTGACGCCCTGTCTTCAATAAATACTGTTTTTGAGTGAGGTTAAACTTACAAATGTATTTGTTAGCCAATTGACGTGTATCGTGGTATTTTGAAATTATTTTTAAAATAACTGGGCTAAGCATTGGTTTCGGTAGAAAAGTACTGCAACAATTTCGCTAGATTTGAACACATTTTAACACTCCGCATTATGATATTTTGATTCAATTTTTCATATTTATACCAAGTGAGTTTTCATTTGACCGCCTTGCGGATACAGATCCATTAGCATGTGCTTGTGTATTATAATAACAATTAATGAGTTAATTTACTACTTACAGTATCGTTTTTTTCATCAACATCATCGTTATCAACGTTATCATGATCATCATCATCAACATAATCATCATCTCATCATTATCATCATCATCATCATCATCATCATCATCATCATCATCATCATCATCATCATCATCATCATCATCATCATCATCATCATCATCATCATCATCATCATCATCATCATCATCATCATCGTCATCATCATCATCATCGTCATCATCATCGTCATCATCATCGTCATCATCATCATCATCATCATCATCATCATCATCATCGTCGTCGTCGTCGTCGTCGTCGTCCTCGTCGTCGTCGCCCTCGTCCTCGTCCTGCTCCTCCGCCTCCACCGCATCATCAGCAGCAGCATCGTCATCAGCAACAGCAGCAGCATTATCGTCACTATCACCAACAACATCGTTATGGTCGTCATCGTCGTGATCATCATCATCAGTGTCATCATCATCATCATCATCGTCATTGTTATCGTCGTTGTTCTCCTCCTCGTCGTCGTCATCGTCATCATCGTCGTCATCGTCATTCTCATCATGAACAATTTCAACAACCGTAAAACCTATCGCTCAGCTCAGGAAGATACCATTTTTTATCATCTAATTTTATTTATATTTCATTGTTTATTTGTTTATGATCACAAGGATTGTTTGGATAACAGAGTGTGTCTAGATATACCGGTACCCTTAAAAATATTTTTATGAATTGCAATTAAGCGTAGAAATTAAACAGGCCCTAATACAGACACCATTTTTATCGCAATGCGATTATAGTTTCAATAGCAACTCGTAACGCTTTTTGGATTGAATGTGTAATGACTACTTTTAGCGACAAATTGACTTAGTCAAATACTGCATCTTAAACGGATAAATAAAATTGAAACCATTTATTTTCAATATTATCAACATTATTATTTAGTTATTAATACATTAAGCAGCAAACTCTATTAATCAAAAAGATTTGATATAACATCCGAATTCACTGCAAAAATGAGCTGAAGCGATAGGTTTTACGGTTGTTAATAATCACATATGTTGTTGTTGTTGTGGTTATTGTTTCAATATTTTTATGAGTATCATACATGCAATGACGAATAGCTATTAATTTGTCATACAAACACCATAATTATTATTGGATTGCGGAGATTAAACAAATCGATTCCCTAGTAACTGATATAACTGATACATTTTTTGAGCGACAATTTGAAACTAAATCTAGTATTATTTAAATTTGATTATTTTAATTGCAGACTTTTTTTATTAACCCCAATTAATGTGTACGCAACGTTTCTTTTATTTAAATCGCTGAGTACGAAGCATCAAGCTATTTTTTAATTAATTGACAGTGATCTTTAATGTATGTCATAATATAAATTGAAATCAATCTTAATTAAAGCTTGAGCGGTTGGTTTGTAATAAGTTTTGTAAATGTTGCTGTAGGATATGTATGCACAATAATACTAACGCTCTGGCATATTGTGATGGTGATATGATTAAATATTACACAATGAATATGTGATGATGTTCTTGTGATAATATTGAGGCTATAATTAGTTTTTGAATTAAGCTAGCTAATTTCAAATAAGATACAAACACATCCCAATCCTAAAATTATCAGTAAGTTATAGTACTGTTTGCCTCTAGGCGCATAATTAATTGAAGGCCTAGTTTATCTGTTAATCCTCGCCACATGTGGTGTCCCAGTGGGTACACTGATATTAATACACGATGTATTGGTCCACAATTAAATCTCTTATAAAAACATGTCTCTCAGGTGACTGAAAAATGGCTGTGTAGATACAACAAATACTACTACAACGGAGACTAAGATAACACATGTTACAATTAATTTGTCTTCCTTGCGTTCTTCTTATACGACAAACACTTCTAAAACAAAAAAGCAAAAAGCCGCTACTGCTACTGCTTCGGCTACTCTTACTGCTACTGCTACTGCTACTGCTACTGCTGCCGCTGCCGCTGCCACTGCCACTGACACTGCCGCTGCCACTGCCGCTGCCACTGCCGCTGCCACTGCCGCTGCCACTGCCACTGCCACTGCCGCTGCCACTGCCGCTGCCAGTGCTGCTGCTGCTGCTACTGATATTGCTACTGCTACTGCCACTGCTACTGCCACTGCCACTGCCGCTGCCACTGCCGCTGCTGCTGTTGCTACTGATAGTGCTACTGCTACTGCTGCTGCTGCTGCTTCTGCTGCTGTTGCTACTGCTACTGTTACTGCTACTGATACGGCTACTGATACTGCTACTTCTACTGCTACTGCTAGTGCTACTGCTACTGCTACTGCTACTGATTCTGCTACTGCTACTGCTGCTGCTGCTGCTGCTGCTGCTACTGCTGCTGCTGCTGCTTCTGCTACTATTGATAATAATCATCAGCAACAGCAGCAGCATTATCGTCACTATCACCAACAACATCGTTATGGTCGTCATCGTCGTGATCATCATCATCAGTGTCATCATCATCATCATCATCGTCATTGTTATCGTCGTTGTTCTCCTCCTCGTCGTCGTCATCGTCATCATCGTCGTCATCGTCATTCTCATCATGAACAATTTCAACAACCGTAAAACCTATCGCTCAGCTCATTTTTGCAGTGAATTCGGATGTTATATCAAATCTTTTTGATTAATAGAGTTTGCTGCTTAATGTATTAATAACTAAATAATAATGTTGATAGTATTGAAAATAAATGGTTTCAATTTTATTTATCCGTTTAAGATGCAGTATTTGACCAAGTCAATTTGTCGCTAAAAGTAGTCATTACACATTCAATCCAAAAAGCGTTACGAGTTGCTATTGAAACTATAATCGCATTCCGATAAAAATGGTGTCTGTATTAGGGCCTGTTTAATTTCTACGCTTAATTGCAATTCATAAAAATATTTTTAAGGGTACCGGTATATCTAGACACACTCTGTTATCCAAACAATCCTTGTGATCATAAACAAATAAACAATGAAATATAAATAAAATTAGATGATAAAAAATGGTATCTTCCTTTTTGCTGTTGCTAGTTATCAACAGAGTAGCAAAACTTTTAAATATAAATTATATTCAATTCATAGCACGCTTAAAGATTTGAAGTTTATCTAAATCTATAAGCACAAACATATTTATGTTTGTTAATACAAAGCTGTAGCAGTTTTCTGATTGCGCTTGAAAAGATGTGATTGTTGTTGTTGCATTAATAGTATCATTAGTTTGTATTTCCAGATTAGGTATTCCACCATACATTTTGTTTTTAATCAGATGTCTTATAATTGGCATTGCAATATTTCAATAACGAGTAATCAACACAATTGACTTTATGTATTTTTAATTGTTTATCCATATTATCATTAACACTTGAGGGAAAAATAAGCTGTGTCATTTTTTATTTTTTATTTTACTTATGGTTCAGACAACTCTGCTTTTACTATATGCCGTAATAATTATAAGTTTCCGTTCACTTAAAGATATTGTTTTTCGTGTTGGAAAATTTAAATACGAAAAATATTTAGAGACAAGTGTGTTATGTTTGTTTGTCAATTATTTAATTGAAGTAGAAATAATACATCAGTGTACATAATTTTATTGTGTTGTTCCCTTCGTTCTTTACTTTAAAAATACAACTTAACAGCTTTGCAATCAACTGAAATAATATATAAAAAGTAAAAACAATAAACGTTTGGCTTTCTTAATACGATATCATTTCAAACGCTGTTGGAAGGAACCATTGCTTATTAGAGGTTTACAAGGTAATTTACCCAAGTACGCAAATGTAATGGTCGATTGCCCTTAGGCATGATTCTGTTTTATTACTTTAATCCGGTTGTAAAAATGCATGACCGAAGGGTCATCAGATAAGCAAAAACAGGGTCAAAATCTGATAAAATAGCGCTGTTTAACTGACTGTACGAAAATCCGTATGTCCGAAAATTTAGAATCATGAAAACATAAATATTTTGGCTTAAAAAGGAAATGTAAGAAAATTTAGAATGTAAGAGAAAATACGGTGGTTTTATGGTGTTAAAATCGATTAGAAATAGCAAAACCTAAAGACATTATCTCAAGTGTGATTTTCAAAAGATTTTATATGAATGTACACACACGGTAAAACTAGTCTATTAAAATGAAATACCTTCATTGGTTCTCATGTTTTTAATATTTATTAAACATAGGTATTTGTGAACACTTGTTGTTATATAATATTGAAATGTACACGCATACTGAACATAAAATCATTAGCATAACGGCTAAGTTGGTTTTTACTAAGATTGCAATAGTGTTTATTTTATTATTATGAATCTTATGAGGATAATTTTGAAAGTATGACACAGAGTATCTGAAGAAGATATATACATAATCACATATGTTGTTGTTGTTGTGGTTATTGTTTCAATATTTTTATGAGTATCATACATGCAATGACGAATAGCTATTAATTTGTCATACAAACACCATAATTATTATTGGATTGCGGAGATTAAACAAATCGATTCCCTAGTAACTGATATAACTGATACATTTTTTGAGCGACAATTTGAAACTAAATCTAGTATTATTTAAATTTGATTATTTTAATTGCAGACTTTTTTTATTAACCCCAATTAATGTGTATGCAACGTTTCTTTTATTTAAATCGCTGAGTACGAAGCATCAAGCTATTTTTTAATTAATTGACAGTGATCTTTAATGTATGTCATAATATAAATTGAAATCAATCTAAATTAAAGCTTGAGCGGTTGGTTTGTAATAAGTTTTGTAAATGTTGCTGTAGGATATGTATGCACAATAAATACTAACGCTCTGGCATATTGTGATGGTGATTTGATTATATATTGCACAATGAATATGTGATGATGTTCTTGTGATAATATTGAGGCTATAATTAGTTTTTGAATTAAGCTAGCTAATTTCAAATAAGATACAAACACATCCCAATCCTAAAATTATCAGTAAGTTATAGTACTGTTTGCCTCTAGGCGCATAATTAATTGAAGGCCTAGTTTATCTGTTAATCCTCGCCACATGTGGTGTCCCAGTGGGTACACTGATATTAATACACGATGTATTGGTCCACAATTAAATCTCTTATAAAAACATGTCTCTCAGGTGACTGAAAAATGGCTGTGTAGATACAACAAATACTACTACAACGGAGACTAAGATAACACATGTTACAATTAATTTGTCTTCCTTGCGTTCTTCTTATACGACAAACACTTCTAAAACAAAAAAGCAAAAAGCCGCTACTGCTACTGCTTCGGCTACTCTTACTGCTACTGCTACTGCTACTGCTGCCGCTGCCGCTGCCACTGCCACTGACACTGCCGCTGCCACTGCCGCTGCCACTGCCACTGCCGCTGCCAGTGCTGCTGCTGCTGCTACTGATATTGCTACTGCTACTGCCACTGCTACTGCCACTGCCACTGCCGCTGCCACTGCCGCTGCTGCTGTTGCTACTGATAGTGCTACTGCTACTGCTGCTGCTGCTGCTTCTGCTGCTGTTGCTACTGCTACTGTTACTGCTACTGATACGGCTACTGATACGGCTACTGCTACTGCTAGTGCTACTGCTACTGCTACTGCTACTGCTACTGATTCTGCTACTGCTACTGCTGCTGCTGCTGCTACTGCTGCTGCTGCTGCTACTGCTACTATTGATAATAATTCTCCTTCTACTTCTCTTTCTAATATTGCTAGCGATGCTTCATAATTTATTTTTAAATGTATCATTTTGTTAAAACAGGAAAGAACTGTTATATATATTTTCGTAAAGAGAGCTTTTCACGCTTTGGTCAATTGACAAAATTGAAAAAAGTTGTTTCAGATTCGTAAGTTTTCGTTTTAGTTATGATATTTGTGAGGAAACAGTAATACTGAACATTAACCATGCTCTAATATAGCCATTATATGCATCTTTTGACGATTTTAAAACCTAAAAATTATAAAGCGTTGCAACGCGAAACGATTGAATAATTTGGAGAGTTCTGTTTTTGTCGTTAAATTTTGTGAAACTACGAAGATTGCTTATATAAGGTATAAAATACGTCGAGAATGTGTACTCGGCGGAATAGCTCAGTAGGCTTAAGCGTTTATACTACAGGACTCTGCCAGGACTCCAGGGGTCACTGGTTCGAACCCTGCTCCGGGCAATGTTCATTTCCTTTTTTTTATTTTTTTTCTTGATTTTTTACTGGAGCTTTTATGATCCGATGTTTACATTTATCAATATTAAGCATTTAATGAATAAGTTAAAAAAAAACCAAAATCTGTGAAAAGGCCACTTTAAAGGTGTAAAGAATCTAAACTTTTCTGCGATTAAAGTTTTATTTAACTGGATTAGTATAGGCCACATAACAGACGCTATTGTACTGATTTGTACTAAACAACATTTTGTCATAATCAACAGTTTTAACATGCCGCAGTTTCCTTGGAAGTTAACCTTTGATTGGAGTTATGTATAAAACATTAACAAGGTATTTGTTGACAGTTTGTCCTGTCACAATTATATATTAGTTGAGCCAAACGTGTGATAAAGATCCCTTTTGGGGGTGGCGATAAATACTATTTATATTGTTCAACAGTGGGAGACTGAGAAAACATATGTTACAATTAATTTGTCTACTTTGCCTGCTTCTTCTTTATATATTTTTCTTGCTAATCGTTTAAGTTTAGTTTTAGTTAAGTAGGTATATCAATTTACATTTTTTGATAGATATTTATTTGGATAGTATTAGTATGTTTTATTTGACTTGACATCATTGAACCGGTTTATTCATTGATAAGATCGGGATCTCCACAGGTGTTTAATCTCGATTGTTAGGTGGGGAGAAGGGTTCGAATGATAATGTTGTCGTCGGCTTACGAATCACATTTCACAAGTTTTAGACAAATATGCATACGTTATAAACCTAATTTAAGTATTACAAAGATAATAACTTATCTTTATTTTGATGAACTACGTTTAAGGTATAAAACTATAATTATCTATGTGTTGTGTGCCGCATACATACCATCTTGCTTTTTTAAATTTGATCACAACGGTCCGAAGTCATAAACATTCAATATGCAAGGTTGCTAAAGCACAGTGTATACTAACTAACCTATGTTTATTGTTGTTTGCTAGGGTTATTATTATTATGTTTTATTTTTTTTTATTGGGGGGGTGAGGGCTTTTATAGAAGATTTCAACTAGTCCTTCAATTAACGAAAAAAAAAATATTGGTATAGGAAATATAAAAGAGTAATAGACAGCTTCATTCATGCTGTTCTATTATGGTGTTTTAACGCATATAATTATGTATGGTTGATGAAGCACATTGTATGTTACCGATGTTTATTGTTGTTTGATGATGATGTTAAGTTGGTGTTGCTGTTGTTGTTAATGATGATGATGATGAGGAGGAGGAAGAAGAAGAAGAATATGATGATGATGATGATGATGATGATGATGATGATGATGATGATGATGGTGGTGGTGGTAGTAGTGACGACGACGAACGACGATGATGATTATTTTGATTATGATAATGAGATTTGAATTAAATTAATGCGCAAAGATTTTTCTTTTTAGCGGCCAAGTGCAGATATCTGCGCTCGGCCGCTGTAAGGGTTATGTAATATTTGCAATCTACATAGGAGTCAATAGCAGATACCAAGCACCATATGCTTATGAGAAACAAAAGCAAAATATTGGCAATCGCTGAAATCTCGAATATGACTTAATCCTTTTATTAAATGAAAACCGGTAACTATTTTAAACGGTTATTATATTGCAACAACTTAGCGGTGTTTATCTAAAAGACCATTGTTATAATAACAGGGACGTCAATAGGCCAAACTATTCAGGAAATATGATTTGAGTCGTCAAGGATAGATTTTGAGATCAATGTACGTCCGATGTGATTTAAAGGGAGTTGGAGGCGTAGGGACAGATTCGTTCGAGTACGCGATCATTTGAGAACAAATAATGTTGAAGCTTTATCGGAATTCCGGAAATTTGCGATCGGTACCGATTTTTCCTGGTTCTTTTTTATTGATTCTGATAAGTTAGCGGCCGGCACGGACATGAATATTAACTGACGAAAACCTCTTCGCTACTTTCCGAAAATCTTCGACATGTTGCAAATATCCGTAATATTCCGCATTGTACTCACCAGAAATTGCAACTAGAAAGACTACAATAAATCAATTAGCTACGGCTCGGGCGGGGATTTACCTTTTATCCCTGTAAGGGACCTAATGCCCCAGACTACCGGCTATTTTTTCCGGAATTCGAACTTGATACACTTGATATCCCTGAATTAAATATTTATATCCGCAATTTTGATCTCTAGAGTGCTGACTGTTAGTATTGTATTTGACTGGAATGACTGTCGATTATGTGTTTTTAAGATTAAAACAAGCTTACGAAGAACTTTGTGTTTGCTTTTTTGTACGCTTTCTTTTAAAAATGTATTGTCCGCCACGGACGCAACAATTGACCAAATGTACCAGATTGTGGTCTCTTTAAAGTGCTATGTTTTTACTGCCGTGATATCTTTAACAAACTACACATTATTGATCGTGGACGTTTTATACTCTTATTGAATTTGTTTCCCCAAAATATGCTCTTTTATTAGTAGATGTTTAGGTGACGATGTTCTAATTATAGATCTTACACGGCCAAGAAACACTAGATAGGTCTTTGCAAAGAGAGCTGTTGGATATCGTGAATGCGTTCAATGTGGCCTGTTTATTTCAGAAAGCTATGTGCAATGTTTTATGGGGATTTCTATCAAATTGCCAATTGCAAAATATGATTTAATTCATTCGGACCTACAAGCGGGGAAACTTCTTCATTAAAATTCAATGGGCTTTTAAGAAGTTCGTTGAAAGGCCAAATTTGACGTTAAACAGCAACGCCGAAAAAATTGCTACTCAGTCTTATTTATCACTTTTTTTGTAAGATTTACCAGTAGACGTTCTTCAGTAAAATTAAGCAAACACACAGTGCCGACAAATATGGAAGGGTATTTAGGTAAAAATTACATCCTTCTTTGTGACTGTGTCATGATTCTTGATGGTACTTTCAATTAGTATGTAGACACCTTTTCATGCTTGATGACACTTACATCTTGCCTGATGTCCAATGTCTATTTACATTCTGCTTAATGGTATCATGCATGTGTACAGATGCAACATTCTTGTTCGTTAATTGCATGCTGCATATGTTTATGTTGGTTTGTGCAGAGAGACTTGTGCAATAGGCGCAGTGCATAATGGAATCAAATATTAATGCGTTTAATAAATTAACGCGATGGTAAGATGTGAGTTTCACCCAAGCACAAAGCAACATACTATCATGCATGATACAATGATGTCAATTGACAGTCATTCCGAAATGCTACGGAGGACTACGGAAATTTACGGCGTATAACGGAAATTTTATGTTATAGGAGAAGTTGCGCACCTTTGTAAGATATTTGCTACTGAACCGAAATTAACCGCGTGTTTGTAGACTTAACTTTTTTTTGGTTAATGACTAACCATAATTTTTGTACAGTAATTTACCTTCAATAACCAAAGAAAGTCTATGGATATATTTCAATATATGCTACTAATGCATGTATGCAGAGCTCCAGATAAGACGCTTAAAGTCGTAAAAAATTGAATTAAATTTAGTAAAAAAATAGACTTAAATTCTGTGCGTACGGTTACACATTGGAAAAATAAAATAAGAATTCAAAATGTGTGATCATGCGTAAAACTCAATATCAATGCATATTATGTAAACATTTTATCAATGAGTTCCCACTCGTCTAGGCCCTCATTACAATTATGAAATCAACAGCACTTTAACGTTATTATGAATAACAGACCATCTTTACAACAGTCGAAAAGCCGAACGTTTTCCATTATCTGGTCCTTTTATCGCAAAAAGTCTGCTGTAACCCGGCAATTGTCATGAGCTCTTCTTAGACTATAAACCTAAATGCGGATGTGCCAAAAATTATATTTACCTGAAAAAAGAATTAATAATAGACTTTAAGGCTGGATTATTATAGAGTGTAAACCAAGATTTTGCTGAAAAAGTTATCTGGAACTTTGCATGTATGTTGAGAGGAAATCGATTACATCATTTCAAATTTACTAGAGTACTTTTATATTGCACCACATAAAATGCTTTAAAACTATAATATTGAAGTGCACATATAAACTTTATTATAGATGGGTAGGTATTTCGTGTCAATCTCTTTCACATATGAAAGAGCTGTTGGTCATGCTGCTTTAAGTACATATAGATGCATGACACAATTTAGATTAAGCAAAATAAAACACTAGGTATTTGCCAAGAGTCAAATATATACGAGCAGTAAGAGCGTAATCGTGCACAGCGAGACTTACTCATGTAGAATTGAAACTCTTATTGCTTTCTTTCGAAATAATTTCATGTGTCCGATCTAATATGCAATATGCCCGGTGTTTTTTTTTTGCGGATTAATGTTCCGTTTTAGATCCATAATTAACGAATGCCTCAATATTTTCAAAAATTAACACCGGAATAATGTTCACCGACTTTTTTTCATACAGATTGGATATAAATATTATAGAGCTTAACAAAAATACATTAAGCCCTGTTCTCCCGGCACACGTGCTGGACACACAGGTGGTTAGCGTGTGGCTATGATAATAATTAGTGAAAACATCTTTTTGAATGATAAATAATCATATTAAAACGAAAAATCAAATTTTCTATAAAAAAAAATCACTACCGTTTTATATATAACAAGGTATCCAACTCGAAATCATCCGAAAACGGGGTGCATCGTTTTGAGCAGCCATTACTAAATTAATTTTGCAGCGATTTTCATGACCCGGTCTTATTCAACTGCAGAAATGAATTTCCTTTAGGAAATGTATATATATTGTTATATTTCTACACATGCTGGGTCAAATTTTAAGAAATAAAGCTATACATAATTCGCTTGACCCAGTTGTGATCGATCAGACCGTATTTATGAATTAAATCTCCAGTTGTAAAGACACAACTCCGCATTGGAGCAATGAAATCACTCTTGTGTTTAAATGTCAGTTGGTTGAAATGTATGTAAACAAAGGTTTGAAAATGCGCTGGACAGTTAGTTTTGATGCATAATTCTACGGCAAGCACGGTAAGAATGTTTTTTTCATACGTTTTATTGAATTATGGTATCGAGGTTCGTGAACTTTGCAGGGAAAATGCCCATTTCCCCGTGAAGATTTCAGTCATGAATACTGTCTGATCGATCACAGCTGGGTCACGCGAGTTGTGTATCGTGTTATTTCTTAAAAGTTGACCCAGTATTTGTAAAAATATTGCAAGACATATACATTTCCAGAAAGGAAATTTATTTCTGCGTTGAATAAGACCAAGATCGTGAAAATCGCTGCAAAATTGATGGCTGTTTAAACGATGCATCCCGTTTTCGGATAATTTCGAGTTGGATACCTTGTTGAATATATATTTAACTTATTTTTTTTAAGAAAAGTTGATTTTTCGTTATAATATACTTATCATTCCAAAATATGTTTTCACTAACTAGTATTATAGCCACACGCTAACCACCTGTAGCTGGACACTTTTAAAAAACACTATACAAATTCAAGTACTTATGCACTTAATTGATTGTAAACAATGACGGTTGAAATCCGTGCGTGGGAATTTTTCTGGTAACCAAGAGCGACGTCAACGTTCATGACAAACCTGTTTATATGACATTTATTATTGATTTTTTCCAACTTGATTGAAAATTATGTTTTATGATATTTTAATACATGTAGATGAAGTAGTTGTTTTCTCAACGAGGAGTACAATAGTTGTACAGTACTAGACACGAGTACTTGTAACTTTCAGGTTTCTCTGTATACCACAGACATTATATAGTCATAAAATGATAAATATGTGTTTATAGAAATTGTAATTATAGCATGGTAAACAGACTAGAGAAATCTGAAAGTTTCACGCACAGGTCTGTGGCAATGGGGGTTTGGGCTACTTTATAAATATGAGGTCGATATGCAATGCACATCGGTAGATTACGTCTACTGTAATTATTTGGACTAGGGAAGGGCCACAATTCCAACTCATCAGCCCCGTTATGTTCTGAATAAAATACATGTATACTTTCTTGAGTGCCAATTGCATCTTACAAATATCAAAAACATTCACGGCAGTCAATTCATTGTGTAAACTTACTGGTCTTCATGGCAATAATGAACGTATTTAGTTTAATGGAGATTATATAACGAAGGGAACTAATTCAGCTTATTCAGTTACTAGTCAAAATGATTCGGATGTTTTCGCTTTTTTTTCCGAAAAGTAATTTATTCAACATACGGAAAATAAACGCGCGCCACCTGATGTCATAATTTAGTAACTTGCATTCTGCTTACTGCCTGTTGCTAACTGCCGTTGTTAATGACGCTTAGTGGCAAAACCGATTATGACTGGTTTCAGGAATAATGAACACACAAACATTGGATAGTCACCAAGCATGTTGAAAACAATCATCAAGTATAACCGATAGAGAACAAGCATGTTGGAACTGTCATGAAGCATGTTAGAATAAACATCACGCATAATGTAAATATTATTCATGAATGATGTAATGTTGCAGCAATCATCAAGTATAAACGAATAGACAACAAGCATGTTGGAATTGTCATAAAGCAAATTAGAATAAGCATCAGTCATAATGTAAATATTCACCACGAATGATGTAACTTTTACCTAAATATCCTTCCATAGACATGTGTTGTTACTAAAATAGACATAGAGATTTGAGCATTGGGTGTGACCTAATCATACTGTGCTTTAGCAGTATTACGGAATACCGTTAGTGCCATCGTGGTTACACATTAAAATCCAGAGGGCGAGAACGCGAGAACGCGATAGTTACGATGGCGACAATGTGACAATACGATGATGACAGGGTGACAATACGATGGCGACAATGCGATAGTACGATGGCGACAATGCGAGAGAACGCGATAATACGATGACGACAATCAGACAGTGCGATGACGACAGTGCGACAATACGATGGCGACAGTGAGATAGTACGATGGCGACAATACTACAGTTCGATAGTGCGATAATACGATGACGACAGTGCGAAAATACGATGACGACAGTGCGACAATACGATGGGCGATAGCCGACAGTGCGATAGTACGATGGTGCCAATGCGATAACGCGATAGTATGATGGCGGCAATTCGAAAAATGCGATGGCGACAGTGCGACAATACGATGGCGACAATGCGATAGAACGATGGCGACATTGCGATGATACCACGGCGACAGTACGTTATGACTATCGCATTGTCGCCCCCGTACTATCGCACTGCCGCCATTGTATTGTCGCACTGTCGCATTGTCGTCATCGTACTAGCGCGTTTTTCGCAATCGTACGAACGCATTGTCGCCATCGTATTGTCGCACTGTCGTCATCGTACTTTCGCGTTCTCGCATTCTCGCCCTCTGGATTTTAATGAGTAACCACGGTGGCCCTAACGGTATTTTGTACTGTTAAAGTGCGTAAAATCTGGTTTGGAATAACAATTTATATGCCGAAAACAGATGTTGAAAACCCGACTTTGTTTTATAAGTAGTAGTCTAAATAAACAATGAGTTTTCCGAGCATTAAATAAACATATTAAAATAAAATTCATGTTCGTATCAGTTGAAGTTTCTTGTTAATAGTAGAAGCAAAGAACACAATAAAACGCTGATTGGGCTTACTAATTTGAGGCAAGAAAAAACACATCGCGCTATTATATATAACATATAACGCGCATCCGCAAAGTTCGAGCGCCCGTCTCGGTGCCGTCGTTTCCGGTGAGAGTTTCGCACAGGAGCTACCGAGTTTGGATATGAGACCACAAATCATGGCTTGACTTTATGTATCAGTCAGCGTAGTACCTGACCAGACTGCGCGGTTGGACAAGCTAGGATGGACCAACTTTGGCCGCATATGACATAAGACCCATTTTCGCATGACGCGGGTCATCTGACCTTTATAATGTGTATATAGCTTTGAATGGAATTTGCACATAGTTTTTGGCATGGACTTATTGTTATGTTAATGTGTTGCACGCTTTCAAAAGCAGAGGGCATATATAAGATCAATTATACTACGGAGTTCATTTTCTGTTGCAAAATGAAATGCAATAAAGATTGTTACTCAGCGGTGTGTACAGTATGACAGCGTTGTCTGTCTGCGATGCATTATACTGGTTCTAAGCTGGCATACTCACCATTTGGACTCAACCATCTGCTCGAACAAGAAATGATAAGTTCTACTAGCATAACCTTTAATTGTAACTCATTTTAAAAATATTCATGTTATTTATATTATTCATTTATTATTCAAATTATAATTATTATTTCCTTTATTGTTGTTTTTCGCATTAAGAAACTTATTCGGCTTACGAAACTGAAAAATCCCATTGGAAAAAATCCCATGGCAGAAAAAATCCCATGGGAGAAAAAATCCCATGGGATTTTTTGTTTTTTTTAAACACGACTAAACGCATTAAAATATCGTAGTTGTTCATCATTTCATAAAATATGATGTTTCTGAAAGTTTCATGAATAAATCTCTCAAATAAGACAAAAACTCCCATGGGATTTTTTTACCTCCCATTTTAAAATGGGATTTTTTTATTACTATATATTTTTACATATAATTGGCATAAAACCAATATAACAGTCCTTAAATAACGTTAAAATACTTGCAAACGCAAATAAAACACGTTTTTTAAAATGTTCAAAATCCCATGGGATTTTTTCTCCCATTTGCAAATTATGGGAGAAAAAAAATCCCATGGGAGAAAAAATCCCATGGGATAATCGAAAATCCATGGGAAAATGCAAAAATCCCATGGGAACCCCAACTTTGCTTATAATTTCATAGTGAAGAAAACGCGTTTTTGAGTGAAAATAACCAATATTAATCAACGATAAGACTTTTATCGCATACTATGTCTCAAAGTAGCAAATCTTTAAGAAAAAGGGTACTTAAGTTTGCGAATTTCGGTTTCGCAAAGTTTTTCCGGTGGCCGTTTTTATTTAACGAAACACGCACTTTGTTTTTTTCTCGCATTTACATTTCAATCTAAATGCGAGTAACAAAAAATTAGACTTTGTTTTTTTTCCATAAAAAAGAGAATATATGAAAGTTTTGGATAAATTTACGTAAACATTTCATAAGGAAAGCTGACGGGTTAAAATAATATGATTTTCTCGTACAGATAGGAAAAAAGTAATTTTGTCGTGTATGTTTCTTTCGTCTTGTGATATTAATTGAATATTAATGCTCCGATCTAGGCGATGTAAAATAAAACTTTTCCATTACCGTTAAGCTCATTTATACACACAAATATGTGCTAACCTTCATAAAGTCAAACACGTGTATGTTAAATATACAAATAAGGTAACAACAACGGTGATTTATATAGCTCTATGATAATAAATAAGTTGACATTACACTCGCAGGAATAGAAGGAAAACCCAAGAAGAACCAAATAGGTCAAAAAAAAAAGCTTTCTTGTAAGATTGCTGCTTTGGAACGACCTCGGGTTAATAATATCTCGTCAACACTAATTTTTGGCCGATTATCGGCCGAAAAACCAGTAATTATTTTAAAGTTTATAAGTCATTTTCAAGCCATTAATCATTGCTTTAAGTAAATGGAATGCATAAAAGAACTGCTTTTGAAAATTGTTTCAGTAACCCTTTGTACACCTAACTTTTTAAAATTGTCTTCAGACCTTAATGAGAAAAAAGAAATTACAAATGTATGAACTTAAATCAATATATTTTACTACAGTCTCTTGACTGTAACCAGCATAGCTGGATCAAATCTTGCTCATAACCAAGCACATGATGAATAGCTAAGCCCGTGGTAAATACTTGTACCGTTGTTATTTTTACTTTGTTATAATTTAGATCTATTTTAATTGTGTACCTTAACTTATAAACTATTTAAACAATATAAACGAAAAAATACCTGTTATAATGAATTGCAACCTTCACTTTTGTTGTATTACATTTGTATACCCTGTTAAAAAGGTAGGTTAGGTTCGTAGAATTACAATGA